>NC_081415.1:268931424-269211424 GCF_030272615.1 Cryptomeria japonica
GTGACAATTCAAGTGCTATTAATATTTCCAAGAATTCAGTACTGCATTCTAAAACTAAGCATATATTAATTAAGTATCATTTCTTCAGGGAGAAAGTTAGTGATGAAGAAGTAAAACTAGAGTATGTATCTAAAAAAAATCAGATTGCACATATTTTCACTAAGCCTTTGCCTATAGAAACATTTGTGTATTTGAGAGATAAATTAGGGGTCTTTTTCCCTCCTAAGGAGAACTAGGGGCATTGAGATGCATCAATCCGGTGGACTTCACAGTCTTATCTCTTTATCCAAGTTGATGAGTTGATGCTTCTACTCAGCTGGAGTAGTCAGTGAGTTTTTCAAGGGTGTGAGTATGTTGTTTGGGAGTGAGAAGCTTGATCAATTTATATCTTTGTCATTATTGTCAAAGAGGGGGAGAAGCATTAGAAAAACTATATTATTTTTGGAGCTTTGTGTGCATGATCTTAATGATCTTAGGGAAGCCTGTTGGATTTTGCAGATGTTGATTTATTCCTTTATATTGATTGTTTTTCACATTTATATGTTGTCATCAATGCCAAAGGGGGAGATTGTTGGACATTGTTGTTGCTATGATATGTTGTTGTCATTGATGTCAACATATTCTTGTGTCTTGGTATTGTAGAGAATTGTTTTGGTGATTGCAGTGATTTGATCTGGTTGGTTTATATGTTTGGAATACTTGAATACTTCATTTATTATTGGTTTTAGTGATCTGGAAGTTTACTTGATCATATCATTTGATCTGGTTTGAGATTTGGTCTTTCTATTTAGTGGCTGGCAGAGTCTGGTTTTTTATCAGGTGAGCTCTGGTATGATCATATCTTGTGTTGCGGATTTGGGAGAATGTTTTGGATGTTTGTGTGTATCTTCATTTCAAATGGTTCATGATTTGGTGATCTAAAAGCTATCTTTCTTATCTAAGTTGTTGTTGTTAAGTGTTCTTGAACATTACCGTGTTGATCAATGGAGATTTGCATAAGTGGTGTTGGTGCAACTATTATGGATGATTCTAACATGCTTCTTGGTGTTTCCTAATCATGTCCTATTTGTCTTGGTGGTCCACATTGTTTATTGTGTGAGTTCTTGATGATCTTCATCATCCAGTGATATTCTTCATGTTATGCAGTATTTTGGTGGTGTAACATGTTGCGGTTGATCTTAGCAAGATTCTTGGTGGTGGTGCATGTTTGAGAAGTTGATTTAGGTCTATATTATGTCGTCTATGGAATTGTATTGGTCCGGTGATTGATTTATATATTGTGTGGTGTAATTTTGTAATTAGGTGCTATGGGTTTGGCCAACCTTGTAGTCAAGGTTGATGATCTGTATAAATGGGTGTAATATTCATGTAATTTGGTGTCGTAGGTATCCAATCTACATTAGCAGAGAGTAGTTGATGTGCAAACAAGTGAATTCATCTTTCAGTGTGGTGTGTTGAGCAAAGATTGGTGAAGGGCAGACATTTGAGCTTAACCAGAACTGTCATTAGGAATTAGCAGATGTTATTTTTGCAGTTCATTCTTTATGGATTGTAGTCTGAATCTTTTTGTAAGGTAGTGAACCTTCCCTAAGGGTTTGATCCTTCTGGGTCATTGTAATTTGAGCAGTGAGCTCTTAGTAGTGTGCCTAAATGCATGTGCATTCCCCATTGTAATATTTACATATACTACTGCAAAGTATCATCTCATTGTGGGTAGCTTCCCATCATGGTTTTTCCCTTAATCGGTTTTCCATCTCAAAAATATTAGTGTTTTGTGTGTTGTTGTTATTGTTGTTATCTTTCTTTTTGCGGCAATCGATCGGATCTGAGATTATGTTTAACTGATTTAATTTGGTGAAAACTAATTCCCCCCCCCCCCCTCTCAGTTTTCCTTCTTGATGTTGCCAACAGTATTTCACTTACCTGATCTTGTGGTTCAGCAAGATTTTAGGAATTTTCACCATTCTCTTTGATACTTACTTTCCTTTTTCATACTTCGTTGAATCGGGGGGGGGGGTCATTGTGTTCCTAGATCTCCAATTATCAGCCTAATCAACTTTAGGTATTTGTGTTTACCTAAACCACCCACTCCTACCTTTCTTGAATCTATGCCTTTAGAGATGCTCTGCAACACTTTTCATGGGAGGTAGATCCTTCCTCTTGAAATTATGTTGTTTATTCATCATATGCCTAGTCCATGGAGGTCTCGATCTCTTATTCGACCATTGCTTATGCTCTATGTTTTGACCTCTGCCCATCAGTACATCCACGTGTTTTTGGTTTTGATAATAGGGATGACATTTCTTGATCCATCTACCCCCCTCAAAAATTTATTGGGTTTTATGCATTGTTTGATGCATCTGGTTCAAATCAACTTGAGTTTTACCATTAAGTGATGCTGAAAATTACAGCCTCTCCGAATTTGAGACCCTCCACTTTTCCTTTGTGGCTTGATCTCGAATGGCCTTCATAGTAAATGCCTTGTCAGCTTCTCAAGCCCAAATGCCAACTCCTTTGCACGTCTCTCTACACCCACTGCCATGCTCCACGCTGCTTCTATGATTCTGCACCTGGTGCAAATTTGAATTTTTGGCAGTTTGTGCCATCTCATATATACCAACAACTTTTTTTAAATTATACTTTTTGAATAAATTTTGAACATGGAAAAATTTACCAAACCAAACTCTAATATGTTTTGAAATCTACCTATACCTATCACAAAAATCACTCCTTATGATAAAAAATATTTACTAATTATTTGTTGCATTTTTTTAAAACCACCAAGACAAAATGGGAATTGCTCATTCTTCCCATAGAAACTTTTCTTTCTTTGAGTAGTTATTTTTAACAAGCTTGGAAGAGACAAACAATAATGTGAGCCTTTTACCCGTATTCTTGCTTCAATTCTTCCACTTCCATGTGTTGGGAGCTTGGTGTTTTTTACTCTTTTTCAAACTCTAGAGTGAATCTGCCATTTTAAATTTAGAAAAACTTAAAATGTTATTATTAAACAATAAATATTTTAAAATATGAAATTGCCGCTAAAATAGTAAATATTTTAAAACTTGAAAGTGCAGTTGAAATTTTTTTTAAATAGTAAATATTTATTATTCTTCACCAGATTGCACGCATATTTTTATATTTGAATTGTAAACAAACCTGCTTTGTTGCAAGTGGGGTTACCCTATGTAGGTTGTATATCATACATCGATGAAATTAAAAAACTAAGTTTGACCAATTAATCCTAATTAGGCAATTGTAAAATCTATTTTCCTTTGCAATTATGTGCCAACAAGTTGAAATGGCAACAAAGAGAACGTCTCATACTAATATATAATTTTCACTTGTAATTTAATCATTTGCCAATGATTGTCATTTAATATTTCTCTATTTTATGTGAACTGCCTACTTAGTTGCTTAGCTTAAGGAACTAGTAGGGTGCAACCGAGATATGTTCTATATAGAGACTATATATTTTGTTCTACTTTATTTAGGTTATCTTCATCAAACTTTAAAATTAATATATGCTCGTCGAGCAATATAAGAGAGTATGATCGGGTGGCTGCAGAGTGAACTGCTCATTGTATTCAAGGGAAGAAAAGTGGGTCTACCTGCTATTGTTTCTCCTTCTAGAATCTCTCAGCACAACAAACACCACCTTGGGCATCATTTTGGTTTGCCCGCAAAATTTTTTCATAGGCGGTGAATTTGACCAAAACAACAACTGTTTCTAAAATTTTCCAATGTGAGAACTGTTCAGAAAAATATTCACGGCATAAGACATGAGATGAAAATGGTGGAAGTTTTAACGTATAAAAGCCTATCGTCTATTAACATATCAATTTTGAATCTTAATCAGTGATCATGATCAACTTGTCATATCAATTGGACATTATTGTAACCCTAATTGATGTCAATTAGGGTTTTATCCTAAATCTTTGTCATTTGCAATATCAATCATCCTTTTGTCAACTATCAATTTGGATCATTTTGGATCATTCCCAATCTTCAATTATCATTTTTTTTATCAATTTCGATTAATTTGTCATCAATATTTGTCAATCTTTATCAAATCAATCTTTATAAAATCAACCTTTTGTCAATTTTGATCAATTTGTCATCGGTCTCAATCAGTCATCAATCCTTGTCAATTTGAATTGATTTATCATTGATCCTCTATCAATTATCAAATCAAGTTCCTTTATCATTTTTGACCAATTTGTCATTGGTCTTTGTCATTATCAATTCAGTCGGTATCAAGTTCTTGTCAATGCAAGGAAGTTAAGTAGCGGAACAACTTCCTACACTAACCTTGAGAGGAGGGTAATGCAAAAATTTGTAATAACCCACTCTACATAACCTAATAATTTTTTACTACTTTTTTATTTATATTCATTTATTTAATCATTTATGTTTGATTCAATCACATACTCTGGGCATCTATCCAATTGGATTAGGCATTCATCCATTCGGGATGAGCATATAACCATACGGGTTAGGCATCTGTCCATATGGGATATGAGGTTTCATCTATCCAATACGGGATAGGCATCTACCCAAATGGGGTAGGCATCTATCCAACTTGGTATAGGAGGTGCTCTGGTCAGAGACTTAGACTCATCGAGACCAACTGGGTTCCTTAGTCACTCACTAAGATCTACACTCCTCTAATAGGAGTGCACTGAGGTCGGCGTCCTTAGGAGAAAATAAAAATAACATAATGCAATCTTGAATTTTGCCTCGGAATTTGGCCTAAAGGCTTGGGAAGTCAAGTGAATCCATACAGGATTCCTTCTGAGTATGCGTTAAATCTCTTTTTCCTTATTTCTCTTAACTTTCAATTAGGAGACTTCGCAAACCATCTTCTTGCCTTAACCAAAATCCTAGACCCCATCCCTAAATGCCTAAGTACTAGGGACAACTTTGTCCCTAGACTGCCTACATACCAGTTTTGGCACGGGATCAAGGCGTAAAGTATGTAGTTCTATTTTCTAATCTATGGTTTAATGTACACTATTTTGGTGGGTACGCAACCCTTTCTAGGGTCGATGTCCCAAATAGTTTCTCTGCAGTTGCTACCCATGATGGTAGCTTTAAGCAAAGGCTCAAGGTGGCCTATTGCTTATGGCCTACAACAACTAAGTCCTAATTCCTATCATAAGCGTCACCCTTGACCCAATTATCAATCGTCAACAATCTTCAAGATTAAGCCAAGTTTTTAAAAGCATTTCACTCAACCAACCCTAAAGGGATTTTCTAAGGTTTAACTAAGCAGATGTAAATTCATTTAAAGATTATCTTATTAGATTATAGATCCAAGGGGGATTACCTGCCCCTTGGATTTAAACTTCCATGTGACCCTTATTACTCCTTGATGATTTATAGGGATGATGCCACAGATGTCATTGATGCAGCTTTATTAGGTGTTAAGTGCATTAGTTCAACACGATGACATTACCCGTAAGTGTGACCCAGAGGCACCGTAAATACTGAACGCTGCTAGGTTTTTATTTCCATCACCTCTTGTTTAGTTATCTAACTAATAATCTAATTTTGAATTCATGAATCTTATATAAAGCAATATACTAATACAATCATGAAAATGAAACTATAATATACAAGGAATTTTTTTGCTTGAAAACTTGTAAAATTATAACTTATGAAAAAGATTGAAAAACTTCTTGGAAGGTACTAAATTGCTTAAAGAAAATCCAATGCCTAGGTAGAAGGACCTTAGAAATGAATTAAAACACTTACTTGATTGAAGGAAAAACTTAATATTAATAAACTTGAAAGTAACCGCATTATTGATGACCATCTAATTCTTCCACTTGAAGCAACATAAATTCCATCTTTAATTATTTCCCACAAATGATAACCTTACTTTAAATATGAATCTTAATACTTGAAAGGCACTAATTTGCTTAAAGAAAATTAAACTATCTAATAATAATACTTTTAAAATAAATTTAATATTCACTTGTTTGAAGGAAAAAGAAAAGAACTATTAACGATAAGCTTTAATAACCACAATATTTTAATCACTAATTGTTAGAAAATAAGATTAGAAGAGAGTCTAATACTTGCTAATCAACTAACATAAAATAGAGACCCTGAGCAATTAAAATCAATCTTCTTCTAGTTGCTTTACAACCAGTGTCAATTCCTTTGCAATATTATAAGAGATAACTAACTAATTTCTTCCACTTGAAGTAACGTTTTACACTTAGGTATTTTCTACAAAAATAATAACCTTATAATTTTCAATTTCTTTACTTCCATTTAATTCTCTAGTGGTCATAGGATAGATTTCTTAAAACTCATATTAAGGTGGGAATCCAATTATAACTTCATCATCAATGATGAGCCGAAATAATGGCTCTGTTTTGATAGAATTTTGTCATAGAATCCATGCTTAGGTCTTGTGTTTGGATAATATTTGGGTCAGAAGACTTTCCTAGTTGATGCCTTTTTAAGTATTTATGGAACTGATTTATCATATACCTGAGGTTGTTATATAATGATTTCTAAATGGTTCATCTGTGTAAATTATCTAGATCAATATTAAAATGTGGTATAATTTATGTTATGTTAACATTAGTAAATACACATGCTTTTGTGCACATTAACACCATGATGCAGGGTCAACCAAGAAGAAGGAAAGACTAAGCTAGCGGTTTAAAGGAACATCAACATGCCACTACGATGCAGACCCGGTCAAAGTGATGCAGCATTAAAGAAGATCAAAACCACTTGACCGCTTCCTCAGCAGAGTGGTTTATGGGACATTTATAATTGTTCTTAGTGGATCTTAAATCTAGGAAGCAATTCGTGCTATATCTTCTCAACTGCAGGATAGATGTTGTTTTGTTTTCTTGCACTGACTTCTTCTTTAGTATAATAAACATGTTCGCCTATTTCATTGGAATGTGGATTGATCAGTTAGGAATCCGTTATAAGTTTCCATATAAATAAAAGGTTTCTATCTCCTCTCAAGGGTAGAGAATGACCATAGAATTTTTAATACCCAGCTTTCAGACTTATGTATTTTATAGTCAATTTGGAATAAAGAAATCAATGTTATTTTGACCTTATCAGTTGCAATCTAAGAATTCTGGATATACTCACTCAAGGGGGCCCACTTGGTAAGTAGTCCCTTTGTGTTTTTCAGTTAATTTCCATCTTGCAATAGTTGTTGTTTTGGCATTTAACTGTTCCTGCAGCAACTAGAAACAGTTCATGTGTATGTTCTAACAGCCACAGTGGGCAGAGTAGTTCCTATCCGCTTGCCAGAACATTATCATTTGGTAGCAGTTGCTTAAGTTACTTTCAGTTGTGAGTTCTGATTAAGTAATAGTTCATTATGTTTTTGCACATTTATTTCAGAGAATTTCCTTTCCTGCAGTATGATAGAATGGTTGCGATATGAACTTGGTGCACATATAGTGCTGGCCCATTTCAAGTTTATGTCATTGGTCGATAAAGTAAATGAGCCTTTGCTACAGGAAAGCTAGTTGTTTAGTAAGGATGTCCAATCCCTGAATTGAGTTTTTATAACCTAGTTGCCATTCTAGTTGTGAGGACCTACAATCAAGGCGAAGTTTCATTAAACATTCACATAGGATGAGTACTAAGATTAAGATTACTCAAGATATCATCTCATGAAAAGATATACATTTTTTTTTCTATTTTCATTGCTAAAATGTTTTTTTTCTTTACATCCTAATTAATACAAAAGTTCATCTAAAATAGATTTTACCCCTCCTAGGTTGTATGAAGATCCAACTATGAAATTCACATCTAATTTCTAAACTTTAATTAAATTCATCTATAATTACTTGTAATATAAATGTGCCTTCTCTCTTTTTTCTAGTCTTAAGGTTCTTTGTAGCTAGATTGTATTGTTTTAGACTTGTATACTAAATTTTAAAATCTAATAAGGAACAGTCAAATATTCAACTACACGAATTGAGGGAGAACTATTAACTAGACATTATTTCTTATTTTCAAATTACGCAAATAAAAGGGTAATTATGAGTTCAAACACATCTACATGGTAGGTAAATCTTTAACCTTTAATGTTTCCACCAATTTGAAATATACAAGCCATTTTTTTTTAGCTCATAAGTAAGAGACTTAAATTGAAATGTATTGATTATCTTGAAGGAATCTATTTACCAAAATTTATCCGAGGTTAGCGAGTGATTCTTAATGAAGAGAAATCAATTCCATTAACTAGGGCAAAGCTTCCCAAGGTGCATCACAAATGCTTTTGTTTTCATAATTCAAAATATTTTATTCAATAGAATTTTTACTACTATATTAGGGTAAAAGGGTGCATTAGTGGACCATCTACGTCTTGCAAAATTTACTCTTTTGAAACCCAAAGGGCTCTTTTACCCAACGTTAGGAAGATAATAATTTCAAAACAAAAAAATAAAGATATTGATTGAAGAATTTACGACTTAATCCCTTATTTAAAATTCCAATGAGGGTCCCCCTTACATGAACTAGGTTTTTTATAATTTTCCCTAAAGGGTTAATTACCACTTCATTTAAAACTTAATTATTATATACAAAGCGGTCAATCACTTTTAATGTTAATTTTAATAACATTAAATTATAGTTAAATTTATAAGCTTCCACTAATAAATTTATTTATTCCAAATAAATTTTAAATGTCAAATATACAAATTAATTTAAGATAAGATCTAAGACATTACAACTATTAAAAAAAATAGTACAAATTCTAAATTACAACTCAAAGAAATATATTTTAAATAAAATAGTTAATAATTAATTGTTGGCATTTGCATGAAGATTGCATTAATGATATGTTATGTTGTCATTGATGTCAATTAACTGGTACTGATATTGTTGATATTATTGTAATATTGTTACTGTAACTGGTAGGAAGAATTTGTGAGGAGAACCGGTAACCGATGTAAACCCTATCTATTGATGTAACGGTAAACCCTGCTTGTTGTTTTTGATAAACCCTAACCGATTAAGTTTGGTGAATTGGTGATATTATTTTATGATCTGATGATGAGCGGTAATGATTATGACACGTATGATTATTGTATGAAGATAATTTGAAGAGATTTTGGCAAGTTGTCATAACAGTTTTTGTCTAGGGAATGAGTAAATGTATTGCATCTAACGCAAAGCGCGTGATGAGTTACTAAGTTCGATGAAGCAGTGATCAAGGAGTGATCAAAGTTTTCATGATTGATGTGCAGAGATTGCTATGTAATCCAACGGTCATACTTGAATCAATTTGTTTGTAATCTCTATGAGAATTAGGTTTTTGTTGTGTTACGGACCTAATTGATTTGTTTATAAGGTTGATGAAGTTGTTTAGTTTAATGAATTGGCAAAGAGTGAGCATAGATTAGTTGAGTGTGTAGTTGCCAAACTGGATGATGTATCTATAGTTTGAGTAAAGGTGGATAGGAGCATGAAATGGATCTGATCAAGCAAGTGTAGTGCTACTCAGATAGATCAACAAACTCTTGTTGTTTTATAACAATTACAGCAGAATTGAAATCCCCTAACCAGGTAAACTCTAACAAGCTTGGTGTTATTCAAATCCTCTAACAAGGTGATCCATTAGATTGGATTTTCAAATCCTCTACCGAGGTTACTCCTTACAGGGTATTGCTTCCAACGAGGCATTGTAGTCAATCCCTTAACCGGGTGATTCCTAACAAGATCAGTTCTTAACAAGACTTTTGTAAAGCTTTAATAGGCTACGCTCCTAACAGGGCGAACTTCAGAAGAGTTCAGATAGTTATCTTGTGAGTCTCATCTCACCATGGTTTTTACCTATTTAGGTTTCCATGTCAAAAATATTTGTGTCAATTGGTGAATGTTTTTGTGGATATGTTTCTTATAGTTGATTTACTTAACTACTTTGATAAGTCATGATAACCGGAAGCATTGAGAAATGAAGAAGTTGTTTACTATTAATTTGTTGTAACGGTCAACCGATTTATCTTATGATTTTTTATCTTGACAGTGGTATTTCATTGATAGTTCTAAGTTTACTTTGAGAGAATGGTGAAGTTTGTATCAGTTTTTCTATCTACTGATTCACCCCCCCCCCTCTCAGTAGTTGACCGAATACTTATTCTTTCATCATACCATCAATTGGTATCAGAGCTTATCAGGTCCTTTAAGGTCTAAGCCTAACAGCTTGAGGTAAAGATCTTGCAGATCATGATGAAGAAGGAAGGTCTGAAGTTTAATAGAGAGAACTATAGGATATGGAGTGACAAAATGAAAATTTATATCAAGAGTTTGGGAAGCCAGTATTGGGAACATGTCAACACTAAATATGTTGCACCTACTGGGATGTTGACTAATGATCAGAAGAAAGAGCAACAAGAAAATCATCAAGCATTAGAGGCTATGATCACTTCTTTGTCTGATGCAAAGTATGTAGATGTTCATGGTCTTGAGATTGCATCTAAGGTATGGGAAAAACTTGAAGAGATTTATAGTGGTGATGAACATGTTAATATTGCTAAAGAAGAGAGTCTAAGAGGCAAGTTTGGTGACATGCAGATGGTTGAAGGTGAGAATATCCAGCAGTATGGTCAAAGGATAAAGGAGATAGTCAGTGAAATTAAGAGTGCAGGAGGTAAAGTGGAAGATTTCATAGTGATCAATAAGGTACTGAGAACCCTGCTACTAGTCTATGCTATCTAAGTTGCAGCTATTCAGGAGCTGAAGTCCATTAACAAAACTAAGGTAACTCTTGACTCCATCATTGGCAAGCTTATTGCTTTTGAATTAAATGGTTATGATGGTAGTGTACATAAATCTGAGTATGCATTCAGAGCTTTTGTTTCTAACCCATCTATGAGGAAAAGTAGAGATGTCAGTCACAGTTATGAATCCAGATCTAGCAAAGAAGTTGATGATGAAGACAGTTTAGTTGAGCTTGAAGCATTGTTGGCCAAGCGGTTGCCTAGAGGTACAGGTAAATATAGAGGTAAATTACCTTTTAAATGTTTTGCATGCAACAAGATTGGACACATTGCTGCTAACTGTCATAATGGTAATAATAAGCACAAACGAGAGAAATTCAAGAAGTACAAGGGTAAAGGCAAAAGAGATTGTCTTATTGTTGTTGATGGTGGTATCACTAATGAGGAATCAGATGGTGATGCTAATGAAGACATTGTGTTTGTAGATATTAAAGAAGAAATATCAAACCAGAAGGCATTAGTATCCAGGATGGATAACTCTGATGATTGGATCATTGATAGTGGTTGTTCACATCACATGACCAGTCATCAGAGTAAATTTCTTTCTTTGAAGGAATTTGATGGCGAAGTTGTAAGATTTGGTAATGATTCACCTTGCATGGTTAAAGGTAAGGGAACTATTTCTCTTAATGGAAAGAGAAGTGCAGATGATGTCTACTGGGTTGAAGATCTAAAGCACAATATTTTGAGTGTGGCACAACTCAATGAAAGAGGATACTCATTGGAGTTTAAAAATGGTACGTGCAAAATCTATGATAGAAAAGGTGAACTAATTTCAACTAGGAAGAAAACTAAAGATAACTTGTTTCACCTTAATCCTAGAGTCAATAATTGTTTAATTGCAAAGATAGATGATAGTTGGCTTTGGCATAGGAGATTTTGTCATATAAATTTTGATAACATTGTTAAAGTGAGTAAGTCCAAGACAGTGAGAGGTTTGCCTCAGTTGGACAAACCGGTTAATGCTCTATGCAAATAATGTCAATTGGGAAAGATGGCATCCTCAACTTTCAAGAGAAAATCTTTTTCAGCAGAACATGATTTAGATTTGGTTCATATAGATCTTTATGGACCAATAAGGACAAAAAGTATTCAAGGTGACAGATATTTTATGATCTTCACTGATGATTGCTCAAGGATGATGTGGGTCACATTCTTGAAGGATAAGACTGAAGCTTTTGGTAAGTTCAACACATTCAAGGCCTTAGCTGAGAAGGAGAGTGGTAAGAAGATAAAGTGTTTGAGGACAGATCAAGGCGATGAATTTACTTCTGAGGAATTGACTAGGTATTGTGAAGAAAATGGTATCAAACGATATCTTTCTGCACCAAGGACACCACAGCAGAATGGTATTGCAGAGATAAACAATCAGTCAATTGTTGAAGCTGCTAGGACAATGTTGATACAAGGAGGTGTAGTGAAAACTTTTTGGAGAGAAGCTGTCAGCAGAGTTGTCTACACTATGAATTGGATTTTGGTAAAGAGAGGTAAGGAATAGACTCCTTATGAATATTGGTATGGTAGATCAGATGTTAGTTATTTCAAAATATTTGGAAGCAAATGTTTTATTAAGAGAGGTGATTATATTAGCAAATTTGAGGCTAAAAGTGATGAAGGTATATTTATTGGCTATTCCGCCAAGAGTAAGGCCTATAAGTGTTTTAACAACCGAACACAGAGAATTATTGAGAGTACTGATGTTTGAGTGGATATGTCTCAGAGGAAACCAGTTTGGAGAAAAAGGATGAAGATCCTTGCATTTTGTTTTTGGACCCAGAAACTGTGAAATCTGAAACTGGCAAAGCAAATATTGATGTACTAGTTCAACCGGAACAAATAAATTTAGACGAAGATGATGATAATGAAGAAGTTGAACCTGAAGATAATGATCATGTTATTCCAAGATATGTGAAACTGAATCACAATCCTGAATAGATTATTGGGGATAAGGATGTTGGAGTACTAACTAGAAGAAGAATCAGAGAGAATTCTTGCATGATCTCCACTATTGAACCAAGAACTGCTAAGGAAGCATTTGGTGATGATCATTGGGTTAAAGCTATGGAGAAGGAATTAGATCAAATTGAGAATAACAACACGTGGACCCTAGTACCCCGACCAGTAAATAAAAATGTGATAGGTACTAAGTGGGTATTCAGGAACAAGTTGAATGAAGATGGTGTTGTAGTTTGCAATAAAGCTAGGTTGGTTTGTAAAGGTTATGCACAAGAGGAAGGAGAAGACTATGGTGAGACTTTTGCACTAGTGGCAAGAATGGAAGGTGTCAGAAATTTACTTGCATTTGTAGCACATAAGAAATTAAAGGTATACCAGATGGATGTTAAGTCAGCATTTTTGAATGGGATACTAGAAGAAGTATACATTGAGCAGCGAGATGGTTATGCTTTGACTGATAAGAAAGACATGGTATGCAGATTGCATAAAGCTTTATATGGATTAAAGCAGGCACTAAGAGCATGGTATGAAAGGCTTCATACACATCTGATGAAGATAGGCTTTCTGAGAACCAGTGATGATAGTAACATATATCTCAAATCTGAAGGAGATAAAATACTAGTCAGCGAAGTATTTGTTGATGATATCATATTTGGAAGTAAGGATGACATGAGCAACAGTTTTGTAGATGAAATGAAAAATGAGTTTGAAATGTCTTTAGTGGGAGAAATAAAAAATTTCATAGGCTTGCAAATACAGCAAATGAAGAATGGTATTTTCATCACATAGTCTAAGTATGTGAAAGAGGTCTTGAAGATATTTGGCATGAGTGACTGTAAACCAGTTGGGACACCAATGGTTACAGGTTATAAGTTGTCTAAGGAAGATGAGTCCAAATTTGTTGCTGAGAAGGAATACAGGTCAATGATTGGAAAATTGTACTATGTTGTTCACAACAGACTAGACATAGCTCATGCAGTTGGCATAGTTTCTAGATTCTAGAAGAATCCTAAGGAAACACATCTGATAGCAACCAAAAGAATTTTTAGATACTTGAAAGGTTCTATTGATTATGGGTTATGGTATCCATATGGAGGAAATTTTGACTTGAAGGTGTACACAGATTCATATTGGGCAGGAAATGTTGATGACCGGAAAAGCACAACCGGTGGAGCATTTTTTCTTGGAGGAAGACTTGTTTCATGGAGTAGTAAAAAGCAGAGTTGTATTTCACAATCTACTACTGAAGCTGAGTATGTTGCAGCTTACATGAATTGTACACAAGCTATATGGATAAGGCACATTTTGGAAGGTTTTAAGATGAAGATTTTAGAACCTATAAATATTTTATGTGATAATACAAGTGCCATAAACATTTCCAAGAACCCTGTTTTGCACGCATGAACCAAGCTTATTGAATTAAAGTATCATTTCTTGAGGGAAAAAGTATAGAGTAAAGATGTGAGCTTAGAGCATGTTTCTACCAAGGAGCAGCTTGTAGATATTTTTACTAAACCTCTGCCTAAGACTATTTTTGAGTATCTTAGAAGTCAGTTAGGGGTTGTCCCTCTTCATGAAGTCAGTTAAGTATGATGTAGATTACATTAGTCCCGAAGCTACTTGCAGAATTTTACAAAAGGATTGGTGTAGAAGTGAATTTATTCCACATGGGGAGCATAAAGTTGTAGATTGTTGATGATGCACAGTGAAATTTGACATTACATGTTTTACTTTCAATTTGGCATTGCTATCAAAGGGGGAGAATAATTATGTGATTATGGGAAGGAGAACCAGCAACAAGATGAAGACAGGATTCGAGCATGTGAATACTTGGTAATGTAAACTAGGATTCCTATTCACAATCATGCAGCAATCAATGGTATTGATATTTGTATTGCCATCAATGCCAAAGGGGGAGATTGTTCTCATTTGCATGAAGATTGCATTATAATGATATGTTATGCTGTCATTGATGTCAATTAACTGGTAATGATATTGTTGATATTATTGTAATATTGTTACTGTAACCCGTAGGAAGAATTTGTGAGGAGAACCGATAACCGGTGTAAACCCTATCTATTGATGTAACTGGTAAACCCTACCTTTTTTTTATAAACCTTAACTGATTAAGTTTGGTGAATTGGCTATATTGGTTTATAATATGATGATGAGTGGTAATGATTATGACACGTATGATTATTGTATGAAGATAATTTGAAGATATTTTGGCAAGTTGTTGTAACAGTTTTTGTCTAGGGAATGAGCAAATGTATTGCATCTAATGCAAAGTGTGTGATGAGTTACTAAGTTCAATGAAGCGGTGATCAAGGAGCGATCAAGGTTTTCTTGATTGATGTGCAAAGATTGCTATGTAATCCAACGGTCATACTTGAATCAATTTGTTTGTAATCTCTATGAGAATTAGGTTTTTGTTGTGTTACCAACCTAATTGATTTGTTTATAAGGTTAATGAAGTTGTTTAGTTTAATGAGTTGGAAAAGAGTGAGCACAGAACAGTTGAGTGTGTAGTTATCAAACCGTATGATATATCTGCAATTTGAGTAAAGGCAGATAGGAGCATGAAATGGATCTGATCAAGCAAGTGCAATGCTATTCAGATAGATCAGCAAACTCCTGTTGTTTTCTAACAATTACAGTAGAATTGAAATCCCCTAATCGGGTAAGCTCTAACAAGATTGGTGTTATTCAAATCCTCTAACAAGGTGATCCATTAGATTGGATTTTCAAATCCTCTACCAAGGTTACTCCTTACAGGGTATTGCTTCTAACAGGGCATTATAGTCAATCCCTTAACTGAGTGATTCCTAATAGGATCAATTCTTAACAGGACTTTTGTAAAGCTTTAACAGGATAGGCTCCTAACAGGGTGAACTTCAGAAGAGTTCAGATAGTTATCTTGTGAGTCTCATCTCACCGTGGTTTTTACCTATTTGGGTTTCCACATCAAAAATATTTGTGTCAAGTGGTGAATGTTTTTGTGGTTATATTTTTTATAGTTGATTTACTTAACTACTTAACTACTTTGATAAGTCATGATAACTGGAAGCATTGGGAAATGAAGAAGTTGTTTACTTTGAATTTGTTGTAACATTCAACCGGTTTATCTTATGAGTTTTTATCTTGACAGTGGTATTTCATTGATAGTTCTAAGTTTACTTTGAGAGATTAATTTTTGAGATTAGTGAAGTTTGTATTAGGTTTTCTATCTACAGATTCACCCCCCCCCACCTCTCAGTAGTTGATCGGATACTTATTCTTTTATCATACCATCATTAACACCCCAAAATCTAAATTATCTATCAACAAATAAATTTTAACACATTAATATTAGAGGTAAGAGATTTCCACAATCCATAGAATAAATCAAAAGCTGATTCTAGATTAAATTGTGTGCATTATTTTTGAATCATCTTTTTGGATCACACTCTGTGATCCATCTTTAGGATAAAGAGAGCAAAAAGAATCATAATGGACCACAGAGGGTGATCCGAAACGTTGATTCAAAAATCATGCACACAATTTAATTTAGAAACAACTTTTGATACATTAATATTAAACAACTTTTCGGATAATAATAAAACTTCAATTATAAACTAATTTAAATAAATCAAATTTACATTAATAAATTTTAATAATAATAAAATAAAAAACAAAGTGAAAGTGGGCCCGTGCACCCCTTCCCCTCCCCTTCCCCACCCCACTACCTTCTACACCATATAGCAATAAATTAAAAGAAACAACTTCTTTAAGATTTTTTGTTGATTTTTTTTCCTTTTAAAAACAACTTCCACATCAATCTATATATATATATATAGATAGATAGATAGATAGATAGATAGATAGATAGATAGATAGATAGATAGATAGATAGATAGATAGAATCTGGGCTTAATTAAAGTATTCATAATGATAATAATGTAGAAAATAATGATAATAATATAAATTTATAGATTATTTAAGAGTTAATCAAATCAGGGAACAATTTACACAGTGAGGACACACTTTATTGTTTTAGAGAGAGGTTTCTTCACAGAATGATTTGAAGATAGATTTAAGGGCAATTTTCTTTTTTTTACAAAAAGGGAGATTTCACAGAGACAGAGAGGAAGCTTATTGGAAGTGATATATTTCACAATATGCTTGGGATCAAGGCAAATAAGGTTTTCTCGGGAAGAAATCAACTAAATATATAATGTCATCTTCACAGGGGGAGAAAATTTGTTTTATTCAACTCACATGGAATAGCGAATACAAATGAAATGCTTTCTCAAAAGAGTAGTATACATTCACAAGAAGGTAAGACTGATCATAGAGGGAAATGATAGGGATTTAAGATTTAATCAAATCTACATTCAGAGAGGAGAAATGGAATTATTTACAGGAAAAATAACTTCAATCCATAGGTGAAAAACATAGAGAGATGAGATTTTCACATAGGAGTAAGATTGATTTAAAAATTTCACTCAAATGATCAAACTCACATTCCAAGAGAGTTAAGTCTAATTCACAAAAAATAGTCAAATAAAGAACATCATACAATCACAGAGAAAATAATCTATTCCCGAAAAGATTTTTTGCACTCTTAATAAAAAAAATTTAAAAGCAAAAAGACAACAAGAATCCGATTTTTTTGGTCTTTTTTTCTTTTCTAAGAAAATTAAATATATAATAAAGCTATTTATTACAACATTTAGCACAAATTAATATAAAAAAAAGAGTTTAACTTTATTTTAAAACAAATTCTAAAAAACTTTTATATAAATGAAGATCTAAAAGAATGGTAGAAACTATATTCTTCATAATAAAAAAAATTTAATTCACATGAAAATTAAGGAAAGCGATAGAAGAGAACCTGGATCGACGAAGTTTGATGTTGAAACCTCTCCAAATATCCAAGCTAGTCTTCCTTGATCCTTCCTTGCAACTTGGTGAAAATTATTCAAAACAACTACTTAACAATTCTACAAATGAAATGTGACTACAAAAGAAATCCTACTACTTTCTACAAGAAACTTGAGAATTTTTTCTTCAAAAAATAAATCAACTCTCTCTTTTCGAAAACTTGTATACATTATATAGAAAATATCTCTCAATTCCACTATCAAGAGAATTAATTGAAAGAAATGTTTCTTTTTCCTAAATTATCTTCATGCAAAATTGATTGATCACTAAATGGAGGAGTTACATGCAAGAAAATGGAGAGTGAAGATTCCCTCTAGAAGCTTCCAAATTTCTCCTATGACATGTGCTTATTTGAAATTGAGAAATTAAATAATTTCCATTAAATTATATTTTCAAGTGTGTATGTGTGTGTTCATTATTTAATCTTTTTATTATAATAGCTCTTTCATCCATATTCAATAATTCATTTCTAACATAACCTCAAAATGATATAATAGTAATAGCAATAGTAGTACCAAATCAAAATGGCAAAGGAGGGTTATGACAAAATTTATAGATCATTACAACAATTACATAAACTTAACAAAAATAAGCATAATATCATGCATACCACAACACAATGATTTAAATGGGGAAAACCCTTTCGAGAGAGAAACCCCACACTCCAAAAGAAGCTCAATATATTATTCAGTAATCAATAATAAATTACAATATACTTGCAGAGCAAGCTCTTTATAGGAGTACCACTAATCAGAGACTCAAAGGTAACTCAATAGCCACAAGACTCTTACACACAACCTTTATCCCATGCATCTCATATATAGGAGATACAATACAAACTCTTACACACAACCTTTATCTCACACATCTCATATATAGGAGATACAATACAAGAAACCATCAAATGGTCTTACAAAACCATGGCCTAAAAATACCCAATAAAGTAGAGCCAACCTTATCTCCATTCTAGATGCCCTATGACGTGTCAAAACACACAACAACATGTGTTCCTCCCTTTTACAGCTCATTTATGTGTTAGACGCAATTACATTTCCTATTACAAGAGTCCAAACTTCTGGAGGCCATAACTTGTGAACCGGGTGTCCGATTCACGAACCGTTTGATGTGTCGGAAAGCTCATGAAGTTCTCTATCACCTCATAACCATATATGTTGGTTATTCCCATTTTTTAAGGATTTTTTGGAGGGTCTAAAGTCCTCAAAATTAAATTTAAATATTTCATCACACCCTTCAAAAATGGAAACTTTATTATCTTCAAAACTAGCTGTGATCTTGTGACAGAAATTTACCAACATGCTTATCTAACCAATCTGAAGCTTTGGGGAGAATTTTGCACCATTTTATGCTCAAACAAAAACTTGTTGTAAATAGTAACCTCGTGTAAATGCAAGGTTGAGACATCATTTTCTCAACATTCTCCCACTTGGCGCACACTTTACAAGAGCAAAGGGAGTATCAACACAATAAATTAATTGCTAGGGGCCCATAGACTTTGTACACCATCTGAACTTCTTTGTGCTCACAACCTTAGTTAAAGAATCTGCAACATTCATCAAAGTCTCTACCTTAACCAACTTCACCTTGTCATCTTTCACCATATCTCTGACAAAATGATATTGAACATCAATGTGTTTGGTCTGGGCATGAAATGTCGGGTTTTTAGCTAGGCATATTGTACTATAACTATCATAATAAATTGTTACTGCACCTTGTTTTATTCCTATATTTGAACACATCCTTTTAAGTCAAATGGTTTCTTTACAAGCATGAGTAGCTGCCATATACTCTATTTCTATAGTGAAAAAAGCAACCACAACCTATCGCTTACTCATCCAACTAATTGCACCACCAAATAAAGTAAACACACAAGCACTAGTGGATATTTTTCTATCAATATCACCTGCATAATGGGTCAGTGTTCTAGATCTCATAGTGGCATGTGCATATCTGCATTGTGTAATTTGCATTGGAGGATAGTTTTGGGCCAACTAGTTAATGTTTATCTACGCGTTTCATTTGATGCTGACCTTGGAGGATGTGTTAGAATGTGTGGTTCATTATAATCATTTGGAAAGGATGTATTATGCTATTTTGGGGTTCTCTCTATCTTTTAGAGTGGACCAAAATGGATATTTTAGTTCTGAGTTTCTGAATTTACGTAATATTGTTTATCTTATTTGTGGTCGACCTAGTTAAGGGTTTTAATGATCAATCTTGTATTTTTGAGAGTGTGGATGTATGAACAAATTTACTCATTCTCTAAAGAAAACCCATACCAAAATAATATGATCCAAGTAGGATACATCAGGTCACGACTAATTGAAAACTAGACCAATTGACAACATTGTACTCAAAACACCATAACTCCACTTGCCAATCAAATCATCAACTAAAATCTAAATTGAAACACTGCACAAACCACATAAACATGTCCTCTAAATTACAACACTTGAATCCACATATCCAGAAGCCACCAAGCATTCCCCAAACCAATTCTAATAGACAACCTTACTATCAAAAACAACAACCAACTCTACCTTCTAAGTAGTAGAGGACCTGCAAACTTGATAGTGAAATATACATAGAACATAGACATTGCATCCAGAGCCGCAACACATAATATTCACATACCAAATGAATTTAAAGCATTCTTCCACTGGGACATTAAATACTCTTCCCTACATATTTAAACTTTGACAACACCAACTTGTTGGAACCACATCAACATATTCACCAAACCACTCAACAATACCAAAACTCTCACTTCTTGATTATCTACAAAGCATAGTGACATCAATGACAACATCGTACAGGTTGACAACAATGAAAACATAGCATAACAACTCAAGTTTCCAACATAGGGAACATCCTTTCATTGTCACTAAACCAAGAAACCTAGCCAGGTAAAAGAAAAATGGCTTGAATTATATGTTTGATCTCTATGAGAAGTGGTTTAAATTTTTATTAGAAGTCCAAAGAATTTCCAAGGGAAGAGAAGAGAACTTTCCAACTAAATTATGGTCTCTTTCCAAAAACTTGTCCTCAAACTTATTAAAAAGCAAATTATTGCTCATGAATGATCAAAGTACACTCATGCAATCTACATAAACAAACCTAAAATGCAACATTATGTTCATTGCTATAAACTAGATGGAAACCATAATTAAACAAATAAAAGTTCCAATCCATTCTCCAAAGAAGCAATTCTAATACTAGCTATTTTTTTGCATGAAATGTGATAGATCACCTTTTTCATTGTCTGCATTAAGTTTGAACTATGTTATTAAGATTAAACCTTAGTCAATACAAAAATGTACCTTATATTCATTATAGAACAACCTCGCCAATTTTCAACTTTACTTAAAAACCTTGGGAGATTTGAATATGTGTACAAGTAACACCCCATTGTAGTTCTTTAAAGGAGGAAAGAAGTGAAGAAATTCCCAATTTTAGTCCCAATGGACAAGGAAAGGGAGGTGCAAAGGCAAGTGATTGTGGCAAGAAACACAATGTTTCTCAAGAAAATGGTGGGCTTAGAAAAGGAAGATGGACTTGGGTGGCTACAAAAATATTTGGTGTCTGAAGAGTTGGTAAGTGATGTTGAGGATGTGGGCTCAATTGTGGATGGGGGTAGTGATAAGGATGGCCATGGTGTGACCTTCCCTTTTGTAGAGATGTTGGAGGCTCATAGTGTGTGTGGTTTGAGATGTTCGGTGGAGGCCTTTGGACAAGCCTAGGTTCTGTATGGTTAAAGTTTTTTTAGGTTTTTGACTAGTTTTTTTTGTTAATGATGCAGATATGTAGGGAAAGGGTGTAAAATTAGGGACAAGCCCCAAATTTTGGGTTGCATCACAATATGGGTATAGGTTGATAAGGTTGATATCTTTTGTAGAATTGCAAACGATGTGTATTTACTATACTATAGGGGTATATGTTTTATTGAACTGATATAGTGGTGATAGATAGGTGGTAAGGGTGTAGATAGGGTGATTGTAGATAGACTTAGGGAAGATAGCTGGCTCGAATTCCAGATAATATATGAATTTAAACCAATATTTTTAAATTAATAACTAGGTGAAACTCCATAAAATTGTAGTCTATCAATAAATAAATAAAGTATTTAAAACATTAATTTATCTTGAGTAAGTCAAACATTTTTCAAAAGAGGTTTTAGAAGAATTACGAGATGTTCCACCTTTTCCTTCAACTATTATTTGGAAACATTGTAACAATCAACTCTCTTTGAAATGTTCTAAGAAAAGAACACCCACTTGCAAGCGTTGCTACATATAAACTAACAATGATTAAACACATGAACACGAACACTCAACACACCCTCTATCATCTTCATCCACATCCCAAAAACTCCTTTGTTTTGATAGAGCTTTTTCTACCCATCATCCACTTGTTTCTTCCACCACTTAATCAACTCTTGCTGCATTCATAATACTAAGTTAACTTTTTAATTTAATCAAAATAACTAACATATATACTTTATTTTAATGCATTTAATTTTGAAGAAAATTAACCCCTAATAAATGATGTCATAAGGAAGATCACTACAATCTTAGCACTACATTTTGTTCAATTAGATTCAATTTAAAAAAATTGAGTGGTGAAGATTTCTAAGAGACACTACACACTACTATTTTGTGGATCACCTTTATAATTTAGAAGAAAGTGTGATAAATACTTTTAAAAACTTAACCTCTCATTAAAAAATAAATCAAAGCCTTTAAAAACAAGAATCGTTAATATATTTAAAATAAATTGGATTTTTTGAAATAGAAATTGAATACATAATATTTTTTGATGAATACATATGTCAAAATTTTATTAATTAAGAAATAAAAGTAAACATTTTCACAAAAATAAAGATGGGTGGATACAAGATGACACCCTAAGAATCACACGGGACAAGGTCCAAAATAAAACATCCAAATAACAAAGTTGTTAAGTGGCGGGAGCAGTAGAACTACAAGGAGATAGAGGATCTCGGTCACTCAACCTACTCCATACATCAACGAGTTCCATGGCGACGTTAGGAATATCCCATCCTTCATCTATATCTTTCTATTCATCTAGAGCATCATTGTAAATCAAATAAATTGCTAAAGCAAGTTAAGGGAACCACTTTGAAGAATCAGTAGCACTAGTTGACATCCTAGCACCCCTAGAAGGCCACCCAAAAGTGACACCTTAAGGAGGAGAAAAGGTGCACCACTAGCTAGGCTATGATGTGATAAAGAAAGACATTAGATTGAGGAGAGTGAGTGTGAGGAGTAGAGTAGCTCCTCCCTCTGCAAAAATCGTAAGCAAACAAAAAATCACAAGAAGAAGCTGAAGATAAAGGTACTTTTGTAATAGTATAAGGGGCATTGCTCCAATGTTTAGTCAACTCTTGAAGGTGAGTCACTTCTAGGGCAATTTTAATAGCTTGCGCCTAGATATGTAATTGTAATGGTGATAAATTAAGTTTTCCACCATTACTTGCATTAAAACCACTAATTTTTCTTAAGGACCATTACATTAGGGAAAGACATGAATATGATAGATCTAAACCTAATAGAGATCTAGATTTTGGTCATATTCTAGGGGTCTTAAATGTGCCTCTTCCTTCCCTTGAGTTGAATTCAATTATTGAAGATGTTTAAATTAGGGTAAATGTGTTGGAATTGAAGTAAAAATGCATGAACAATGAGCTATAGTCATCAAATCAAGCCACGAACCTAGATTTGAGCAATGTAAACTTTTTTGGAATCGTTCCTAGAAGGAGCTCCTAATTTTTTGGGATTGTGGTGGTGGTAAACTTGGTCCTCTACACTTTTTGCACTCTAATGGGGGGTTTGTTCGTCACTGTATATAAAGCCAATTATGGAGATCCTAGCTCTGTACTTGTTCCTATGCACACTAGAGAAGGAAAATAGGTTGGGAATAGGGGTTTGCCTAAGTCAAACCCTAGTTTAGGAATTATCCTGGAATGAAATGTTACAAATAATAAAATAAACAATGGAAAGATATACCTCAGATCTGTAATGATTGATAGTGATGCTTTGCTTCTTAAACGTAATCACATATGTTGTATGAAATGACATGAACATGACAAAACCCTAATCACACATACATGCTTGCATATAATGTTGGTATTTCAGTAGAAAGATTGTTGATATTCATTAAGGATATTGAGAAGGTTGTTGAAGATTATTTGATATAACTGAAAAAGGATGATAACTATCTTTATAACATTATTTTGTCATTGATGTCAAGAAATTGATTCTCTAATTCAGTACGATGTTGCCATATCTTAAGAAGTATGTTTTGATGAGTATTAAGTGGTCGGTAAGAGACATAGAAAGAATGTGATAAGAAAGGGGAGAAATAAGATATTCAATGGGCAACTACTACCGAGTTAGACAATGATGAGATCATGATGTCTAGATTGTTTTGATATCCTACAAATGTTGTTGATTGTAAGGTTAAAACTATACTATGTCACCGAGCAAAGAACCTAGTCGGTAAACCCTAAGGTTATCAATATTGGTTAATGAAGGAGGAATGTCTACTGAGTAAAGTTTAGTATTTACCGAGTTACAACCAAGTTATGAAAGATCGCATTGGATGGATAAAAGCATTATTTAGTGAAGGACAATGATGAGCTGGAGTTGATTAAATGATTGGTATGTCGTGCATGAAGTTTGTTAAGGATCTATGGCAATGGGAGATCGGCAGGAAGATCTACAGCACAGATTGAACTGCAATAACCTTGTGCAAGTTCCAAGAAAGGAATGCAAGTCCCAAGGAAAGGTAAAACATTGTCAGATCGAAGGATGCATTGAACCTAGTAAAGATTGAAGATCTAATGGCTAAGATTGATCATGGGAAATATGATCAAGGAGATTCAGCAGTTAGAAAATTGTTTATAAATAAGAAATTGTTGATGAACAATGTATGCAGGCAAGTGTAAGCACAGGGATGCTACATAGTGATTACCGAGCACAGAAGCTTGAAGACCTGTTTGAATAACAGAGTAGGGAGACCAGCAGAGGGACAAGATAAGTCCTATGACAAGATTGTTTTGAGCAAATAAGAATCTACTTTAGCATTTTAGATGTGAAGTTGCAGATATATTTATTACTGTTGTTTATTTTGTAAGTGATAGAAAATCTCTTAACCGAGTGGACTTAACAGTCTTATTTGTAAACCCTCTAGCAAGGTAACACTCTAAATGAGTATTTGAAATCCTTTGACAAGGTCACTTCTAACAAAGTGAAGATCCTAACAGATCTGAGGGAAATCCCTTAACGGGTCACATCTAGCAATGTGTTTGTAATTTTTAACAGGATTTGCTTTTAACCGAGCATACTCTAGAAGAGTATATTTCTTAGTGGGTCCAAAATCCCACAATGGTTTTTCCCTATTTGGGTTTCCACATTAAATCTGGTGTTATATGTGTGATGATGATTATGTGTTTATGAGTTTGCATGTATAGTAGTTTTGGTTATATTGTTGAAGTATAAGTTACCGAGGTTGAATCTGTTGATTTCTTGGAAGATTACGTTTGTATGATTCACCCCCCCCCCACTCTCATCTTGTTAGCTATTGGCATCAGAACTTTACATATAAATGATGTAATTTTGCTCTACAATGAATGAATGAATGAAGAATATGCAGCCTTGAAGATCTCTGAAAATTCTTGTTAATGCTTCACGGATGCAAGAATGCTTGAGTGCTTGTATGGATAGATGATTAGATTGGCTTAGATGAAAATGAGTTGAGAAGGATGCCTTATATAGAGATTTCATAATTGAAATCACCTTTAAGTTGACTTAGAATCAATATATTTTCACATGGAGCTAAATTTGAATAGGATGAGATCACCCAATCATCCTTTCGAAACTCGAGGAAAAAAGCACACGACCATGGTGGTGGGTGCCACGGTCCTGACCACTTTTTTTCTAAATTTCTAGGGATGTGAGCTATCATGATTCTAATGCTAAATTGAACTCGATGGATCAACCCAAGATGTCTAGATAGGTGAAATGTGCTTTGAGAGTTCAAATTAGGGCAAGATTAAGGGAAAAAATATGATAAAATGATAAAGGGTGCACCTAGAATTAAGGGCCCAAATAAGAGTGTGATGATGTAATAAAGTGGAATAAGACCCATAATATTGAATTAAATATTAATTAATTACAATAAAGGTCCTATAATGCATAGAGGAAAGAGAAATACTAAAATAGGTGCTAGGAGAGTGTGAAATTGGACACACTAATAAAGGGTGTACAATTTACGATGCTATAGTAATGAAACATTAGAACAAATGATAGCTTTAGAATAACGTGAAACCTTCTAATCAATAGTAATGAGTAAAAATAACAAAAATTGTCTTCCCAAAATGTTGAAGAGAATTTCCACCTTCAAAGCATCCCAAATTTGGTTATATTTGTGGGGAATGCAAGGCAATCCCCCAAAAGAGTCATATATCAAGGGAAAGGCTCCAACCTAAAAGGTTGAAAGAAGTCACAAATCTATTTCCAAAGTTATTGAGCCCTATGAAAAAAATAGAAGAGATGTTTGATAGATTCCAACTAACCACAAAAAGGCAACATAAGTATTGAACGCTCATATGACGAAGCCTAGACCCCCCACTACTAAGCCTTCAAAAAGAAAACACCAAGAAAAGTGGGTGAGCTTGAGTTCACAACAACCACCCAAATGTTAAAGAACATACATTGCTAAGCTGATATCGATGATTACAAATACCATATTTGATTTAAATTGGGAACCATAGGGAGATGAGGGGAAAGCCAACCACATCTAAGATGGAACATATTATTAAAAAAAGTTGTATTGAGACTCCATCTCCAATCTTTCCACTAAGAATTGGTAGAATGAACACCAATTTTATGTCCAACATCCTCAAGGATGGCCCCATATCTATATGAAATGTCTTATAATCTTTAAAATGTTTCTATAATAAGAACAAAAGATAGAACATAATAAATGAATACATGTATTACAAAATTCTTATTTTCACACATCAATAAAATAATATATATTAACTTCAAATTGATATCTCTAAATATTAAATTTATTAATATAGAATTCTAAAGACCATTAAGCCAATAGGCTTTTAGTATGGGGTTTTTGGCCAGAAAAGTGTCAGCCACCTGGAAAAAAAAATTCCAGTCACATTTTCTGATAACATAAATCTTGAAGCTAGTTGGTGACATGTGCTTCTTGAAATTTATTTTTGCAAGGACTCCTGAAGTTTATTAAATTGTGTTGGAGCTTGTAGGATAACACATAAGCATTTAATGAGAAATTTACAACTCTTGTAAATTTTCTCGATGATAAGCAGCTCAGACATGTGAATCTAGAACCCTAAATATGTTGCCACATTTATGGGTGATGTGGTTGTTTTTGGGGAATTCATGCACCACCATGAAGATGGCATCGCCATGAAGACAAACCGTCATGGGCACTTCTGCAAATTGTGAGGTATGTTTGGGTTTTTGTGGTGTTCTTTCTTCCTCTATTTTGGCATTATGTGTTATGTGTGTCTAAATTGATTTTCCATCATCAAAATAATGCATTTCTTTCTCAAACATTTTAGTGTTTCTACAAGGTGTAGATGATAGATTTTGAGCGATGTTTAGGCATTCAAGCTATATTATTTTAGAAATATGGATGTCAAGTCGTCAGCTGGTTTTAAAATTATAAATTTTTAATTAAAAATGATAATAATTTGTCAATCCTTCTTAGCATTTGAAGAATCTATGTTGTGTCATTACTGATTTTTTAATTTAATCAAGGTTTAGATTGAATTTTGTGATATGGGTTGTTTGTAAATGGAACTTGACATTCTAGTTATTCGTATTTGTTTTATTCTACTAATCAGATTTATGTAGTCATTGACAAGCTTCATGATAGAAAACTCCCTCTAGAGATTCGAGAAAGGTCCAATGCAATCAAGTACATAGTGAATTTTTCTCTCTTTCAATTTAATTTATGATTATGCTACGCCAATTTTAAATTGTGCAAAATAGTTTAACCAAAAATGTATATCTTCCCTTCTTTGTTCTTTATCTACATGTGTGTAGAATTTATTTTTTATTCTGAATGGAATTTTTATAAATAAATCTCAGATTTGACATTCCCTATTTGAATGGTACTAAAAAACCAGGCATGCCCTTTTTAACATGTTTTCCATCTTAAGCATTCTTCTTGCTTATATAGTATCAAATTCCTATCATTTGACTTAGAAGTCACATTTGAGGTGATTATATTCTAACAATATGCATCTGTGATGAACATAGAAGCATAACCAATGATGTTGAAACCCTCATTATCATCACGTCAACTGCTTTGCCTAATGGCTAGACTATGGTCCATTCGATTAGTTTTTATTCAATCTTAAGTCTGTATGTTGTAGATAAATTGAAAGAATTTTTGGATGGCTCAGATTTAATTTTTTGTTGTGATTTTGATATGTCGAGCTTCATATATGGTCCTCTTGCCATTTGGGGGGTTTATATTTTTGAAATGGACACTTTTTACCAAAAATTTGTGAACAAGCTTTTAGTGTTAGGATGGGCATTAACTTCGCATAAAAAAATTGTTTAATATTAATGGAGTAATGGAAAAATAGAGTATACTTTGCAATTTGAATTGTAAAAACTATATAGGTTGTTAATACAAAAAATAGAGGATTAGTAAAAACTATATAGGCTGCAATTTGTCAATGGCATACAATGCAACTTATCTAGCACCATGAATATGCTCAGTAATTATGCATGACTTAGATAGGTTCAATGTCTCTTTGTAAGTCATGGTGTTTTGAAAACTAATAACTCTATTAATGCACATGAAAGGGAACAAGCAAGAAAGAGCCCAAAGAGTTTGTATTGTTAGTCTCAACCAAAAATCAAATAAGCACAACAAACTCCAAAAACCTTCAAATGCATATCAAAGGAGATGAAAAGAAAACAAAAGAAGCATAAACAAGTGAAAGAAGATTAAGAAGACTCCCTACGATTCTCCCATTGTGCTCTTGATAGCTCTCCCTTGTTCTTCTCCTCTCCAAGATCCAAATGCTTGCTTGAGTGTAGCTCTCAGTTTCAACATGTAGCCATGGATGCCAAATGAAGGATTGAATGGTTGAAAATGAATTTCTATTGTTGTGCAAATGCATAAATGGAATTGATATGAGAAAGCTAAAATATGAGTATTTATGCCAACATAATAACAATGCTTAAAAATGCCTCCCCTTCTTTGCTTGAGGATGAGGGTTCCTTTTTTAGGTAAAATGGAAATTGAAGGGTCAAGATTGATCTGGCTTAGCAAGGGCTATGATTCCATGAGCAAGGCTTGATCCTCAATCCATGCTTGCAACTTCCACCAATGCAATGGTGACAAGTGGCATCATGAGAGGGCTTGAGAGGAGAGGGAAGAGGCATTAAATGCTTGAAGAGTGTTGGTGTAAATAATTATTCATCATGGATATTATTACACTTACTTAAGTTTACTTAGGATAATGCATTTCATAGTAGTTTGGATATGAGACACTTGGGTGTTTGTGCCACATTGGGATAGTGTGTGTAGGAGGAATTCCACCTCTTATGGTGTTGATCTTGTTATTACACTATCATATCCACTTATTGTGGAGTGATAATTCCACCTTCGGTGGGTGATCCACCTCATGTGGAATATTATATTATTTCTCCTACCTACCCACACCTATTTCCTACCTACCCTTAAGTTTCTTATTGAGCCACATGTCATACTTGTGTGCTCATACATATCCCTAGCCTTGCCTATATAAGCAGGCTCATCTACTTTGTATGGAAAAACAAATTATTGATCATTTTCTATTGATGAGAATACAGTTTATTCTTATCCCATATTATGTCTCTATCTTGTACATTTCAATGACTTCTTGATCTTGGCAAAATCAAACATGGTATCAGAGCTATTGGAGTCTCATTGATTCGTCTTGAAGAGGCATTATTGTGACGTCAAGAGGCAGATCTGAGGAGCATCATCATTTGGAGGCGTCCTAGACCAGATCCGACCTCTCCATTGCATCCGGAAGGCCGTTTCCATGAATTTTGGTTATAAAGTTGGCCTATTTTGGTGAGGAAAAAATTTTTCCCCAATTTTGCTTATCGTACGGATTTTTCGAATTTTATATAATTTTTTCAAAAAAAAAAATTTCTCTGAAAATTATTTTTCAAAAATCGAAAATCAAAAAAAATTCAAAAAAAATTCAAAAAAATCGAAAAAAAAATTGAAAAGGCAAAGCAAAAAAATCAAAAAAAAAAAAATATTTTGGGGGGTCCGCAGACCCCCCCCGTGCTCCGACCGTACCCGTTTTGTAGGTACCGCTCGTACCTGTGGTACCAGTCTGCAGATTCCATCTGTCGCGCCGGCTGTACCTCCCGCGTCCTCGCAGACCGCGCCGTCGCTCGTTCTCCGCGCCGAAGTAGCTCCGCCCGAGCTCCTGTCTGCAGACGCTCCCTTCGCCCGACACCTGGCACAGGCTCATGCCGCTCCGGACTCCGCAGAGCGGCCCCCGCAGCGCCGCCCAGCAGCGCCTCTCCGGCGCCGCTCCCTCTCCCTGCTCCTCCCGTCCGGCGGCCTCGGCTCCTCCTCTGGCTCCGTCATTCCCTCCGCTCCGCAGCTCAGGCACCGGGAAGGCCCTCGGCTCTGCCACGTCAGCACAGCCACTCATCCGCCACGCAGTACGTTCAGAGAGACACATCAGCATCCGTACAGTACGGATCACACGCCAGCTCTGCCGTACTATGACATGCAGATCAAACCGTACGCCACGCAGACAGTACGGACTGCCACATCAACAGCTTAGTCAACTTTGCGCAATCATCATTCCGTACAGTACGAAATACCCAGTCATCTTGCCACGTCATCTGTCCGTACGGTACGGACGTCCAGTCAGCCAGGCAGCGAAGTTTTGGCGACGGTCATACGGGCCGTCAAATTTAACCCCGTGATTTGCTGACGTCAGCGCCACATCAGCAGGGTTTGAAACTTTTTGGACCCCTTCTCATTTGCATTTTTGATTTTGCAGTTCAACTTCAAATGGCCATAACTTGCTCATTTTTGCTCCTTTTTCGGTGCAATTTTTTTTTTGAAATGGGCTAGAATTTCGTGCTCTCCGCAGTGGTGAAAGAATTTTTTGATTTTGATGCACGGATTTTTCAGAAAATGCAGTTTTTGGTGACTGTCCTTGAGTAATCCCAGTTTTTGCAACTTCAGAGGCTTCGTTTGGGGTCATCCGACCTCCTTTTTAGGTGCCGTTTTTTTTGAAAGTGCGTATTTTTTCATCTACTTTCACATGATGCTATCAGATTGATGTCATTGTAAGTAGAAATTGTACTTTCAGATCTTGGCCATTTTTGGCTCTCTTGGTACTTGTATATTTGCTTGAATCTCAGTTAGATTCATTGCACTATTGATTGAAGTCTCTTGTATCTCATTTGAGAAGTTGTAAAATTTGCATCATAAGTCCACTTTGCCTTGTTTTGCAAGTGGCTCATTGTAATCGCACTAAGTATAAAGTGCCAAAATCATCACTTTTGGGGGGGTACTTTGATTGATTGAATTTGGGGGGTGTCTCTTGTGCTTTTGTACTCTTGTGTTCTTTCCTTTTTTGCTGCTATGGGTTCTTCTAAGTTTCCTCTCTTAACTCCACATAATTATGCTACTTGGAAAATTGATGCATGGAGTAAACTTATGGAAAAAGGACTCACTCATTATATTGATGGAACTATTGTTGCTCCAGCTGATCCTAAGGCTGATCCAGTTGGTCACTTAGATTGGCTCACTAAAAATATCATGGCAATTGGTACCTTAAGAAAGTATGTATCAAAGGATCTCATTTTTCATATTGAGAAATGTACTCTAATCAAGGATGCTTGGCAAAAGTTTCAAGACTTGTATGGTCAAGTTGATGAGATTAGGGGATATCAAATTGATAGTGATCTCACCATGTTAGATCCCAAGAACTTTGATACTATACAAGATTATGTCACTAAGGCAAATGAGTTAAGGGCACAACTCAAAGATTGTGGCATTGATAAGAAGGATACTCAATTGATATTCAACTTGATAGGCAAACTTCCACAAGAATATGCAGCATTTGTTTCTAGTTTCCAAACTCATAGGATGACAATGGGTTCAAGCTACAAAATGCCTACATTTGATGCTTTCAATGAAATGTTGATGATGGAACAAACTAAGTTGATAAGCATGGGCATTCTTAAGACTTCTTCTAAGTCTCAAGCATTAGTAGCAAATCAAGGAAACAAAGGAAATCAAGGAAAGGACAACTCAAACAAGAAGAAATGGCAATCAAAACCTAAGGAAAAAGCACCATCTTCTCCACAACAAGGAGATTCATCTTCTTCCAAGAAAGATAATTCACCAAAGAGAGAGAGACCTACTTGTGCTTATTGTAAAAAGATTGGTCATGAGGAACATCGTTGCCATACTAAGAAGATTGATGAGCTCACACATATCATCAAAAAGCATAACATTGATTTGCCTAAAGTCTACAAGAAGGATGATTCATCAACTTCCACTTCCTCACATTCAAAAGGAAAAGGGCAAGCATTCATGGCTTCTACAAGTGGAAAAACTCACTCTTTTGGAACAAGAAAAGGAAAAGCTCTATGTGCTACAACAAATCATACTTCAGAGAGATGGCTTCTAGATTCAGGGGCTTCTCATCATATGGCATCTTCACAGTCTATGTTCTCTACATTTGAGCCTTGCACCATGCCTCAGATTTTGATGGGCAATCATACATACATGGATGTGATTGGGAAAGGATCTATTGACATTGGGGATAACTCCTTCAATGATGTGTTGTGTGTACCCCACTTGACAAACAATCTCCTTTCTATCTATCAAATCACACATGGTGCAACTAAGAAAGTTGTGGAGTTCACACCTGACTCAGTTTTTATTAGAGACATGGAGACTAGAGCTATCATTGCAACTGGGGTGGTTGATCATGCATCTCGGTTATACTCCTTTTCAGATTTTGTTGATAATGATGATTTCACATTTGATGATTCTACACATGATGATCACACTTATTGTGATAGTTCAGATTTTGAGGAGAACTTTGGACACTTGAACATGGGGATTCTCACATGTAACCCCGTTCTTGAGTCTTGTACTTCATCTTCTCGTATTGATATTACATCACCTATTGCACCTGATGATGCAGCTAGTGCGACAGTTTTGCCTTCATGTGATTCAGTGCAGCAGGATATACATTGTCTTCCAGCTTCAGATTCATGGGATGATTACATGACAGACATTGCAGGTTTGTTTGTGGAATCCTACATTGCAGATTTGGGAGACATCATTGATGACATACATCTTCTCTTTGATGAAGATGATCCTTCTTCGATTGTTGCGAGGGCACACTCTGACCCTCTTGTTCATTCTCTACATGATCATTCTTTCGAGGTTGACATGATTGTGGATACTTATGTACAGCAGTTGGAGGAGGTCTCTTTATGCTTTGAGGAGACACATGAGTCTTTGGATATTGTTCTACATTCATCTTCACTAGGTGTTGGAGTTCCTTTTTCAGTAGTGTGGAGCAGTTCACCATCTTTGGAAGGGGTATCTTTCAGCATCGACATGGGGACACTTGAGCAGTTTTCAGAGATTCCTTTCATCATGAGTTTTCTTCATTCATCTTCCCTTCATGATTGGGGAGACTTCATGGATACACCTTTGGTTTTGTTTCTTCCTAAGGGGAGGAATGTTGTTCGACGTTCGTGGAGCAGTTTCTTCATACATCGAGCTTCTATCATTGGTGCAGATTCTTCATTGAGGGATGATCACAGTTTGACTTCTCTTCTTCTCTCGTATGGGGGGGACTATTTCCTCACATGGGGTTTTGTTCCTCACATACTTCTTTGAGAGTTCTCTTGTATAGCTTTCATCTCTCTTTTGGGGGAGGGTTTTTTCCCATTGGGTTTTTCTCTCTTTCCCCACTTTGTGAGAGATTTCATTGCATTGGTTTGCATGCATTTGCATTTGTGCATGGGTACCTAACATGGCCTCGTAGTCGGGACCCATCTTGCATTGCTTAGTTGCATTGTAGACTTAAGTGCATTCCCTTAAGTTGCACTTAAGGGGGGGTGTTGGTGTAAATAATTATTCATCATGGATATTATTACACTTACTTAAGTTTACTTAGGATAATGCATTTCATAGTAGTTTGGATATGAGACACTTGGGTGTTTGTGCCACATTGGGATAGTGTGTGTAGGAGGAATTCCACCTCTTATGGTGTTGATCTTGTTATTACACTATCATATCCACTTATTGTGGAATGATAATTCCACCTTCGGTGGGTGATCCACCTCATGTGGAATATTATATTATTTCTCCTACCTACCCACACCTATTTCCTACCTACCCTTAAGTTTCTTATTGAGCCACATGTCATACTTGTGTGCTCATACATATCCCTAGCCTTGCCTATATAAGCAGGCTCATCTACTTTGTATGGAAAAACAAATTATTGATCATTTTCTATTGATGAGAATACAGTTTATTCTTATCCCATATTATGTCTCTATCTTGTACATTTCAATGACTTCTTGATCTTGGCAAAATCAAACAAAGAGAAATGATGGTTACCCTAGGGGGTTTGGTTAGGGTTAGGTCAGTGGATAAAGCTTTTATCCAAGGGATAAATGAATGTGCAAGGCTTAAAGGGTAACCATGGTCAAAGCATTGAATGCTTGAAGAGACTTGAGGGTTAGATGGATGGTTGAGTTAGAGGAAAAGTCTCTAACCAAGGGTCAAAGGTGGGTACGTCAAATTAAAGCCTTTAAGGCTTAAGAAGACTTTGGGGGTTAACTTGTGGAAGGGAGAAAGCTTTTAATGATTTTGAGAAGTGACTTCTCCCTAATCCCTTAGTTAGGAATGTGAAAATGTTTAGAAGGGGATTAGGCTAAATTAGAAGGGATAAGAAGAATTTAGAAGAAGGGTTATTGTGCAAGTGGGTTTTGTAGGAGAATCCAAGTGGGTGAGGGTAAATAGGCTTTTAATTAAAATATAATTCATTTATATCAATTAAATATGCAACTTGCATTGAATGAGTATTTTAAATAAATATTTATTTATTTAAATATGGATTTTGATTGGGGGATTTTAAATAAATGTAATTTTTTTAAATGAGAGGAGAGTGGGAAATTAAATAAATTAATAGATTTATTTAATAGTTGGACTATAGTTAGTAATCTTAATTTAAATAAATTTATGAAATTTATTTAATTAAAATAATAGAATAAGGTTGGAATGAATTAATTAAATGTAAATTTAATTAATAGAAGAGAATTAGTGCTTTAAACAAATATTAAACATTTATTTATTTTAGTGGACATAATTATGTGTCTACATTTGCCCCTCTTTGAGGCGATGTAGTTTATTGCGTCGTTTCAAAGAAAACCAGATAGGCATTGGAAATGCCCCATGGATGTTATTTTAGTGGGAGGCATGCCCCTCAAGAGATGGGCCGAAAATTTTAAAAAATCGGGCGATCTCTCAAAAAATAGAAAGAATTAAAGGAATGATAGAATGGAGGATTTGGGATTGAATGGTGAAAGAATGGAGGAAAACCAGGTTAATACGGAGAAATGGCGAGTCTCGAAAGTTCCTAAGTTCCACGGCGACGGGCAGAGTGAAGAAGGGATAGGGCTAGGTAGGGTATATTTGAGCGATAAGGGTTAATTTGACCTCATTTTTATACACCTCCATAGTGATTTTGAGCTCTTCTAGAGACCTTTTGTGAGCAACCTGCAACAAAAATCATGGTGATTCTGATAGCAGATGATTGATTTGAGCAAATATGGAGGTACCAGTGGCTAGCCAAATACAGTCCTCGATAAGTCCAATTCTGAGTTTTTCATTTTGAGCTTATTTTATGCATGTTTTAGCTATTCAAAGTCAACCTAAGACAAATGCACTAAAACTTTGTTTTAGCTCTTTTGTCGTTTGTTCTAGTGATCTTGTGTTGCAATGGTGCAATTGTATAGTAGTTTCAGCTCTATTGTACATTTAGCGCATTTGCATAGTAAGTGTAATACTTTTGATTTTTTTAGCTATACTACTTTTGTCTTTGTAGGTGTAGCACTATTGTAGTGTTGTTTTAGCACTTTTGATTTTAACGTTGTAGCGCCTTTGTTGAGTTAAAATAACACTTTTATTTTTGGTGGCCCAGTTGAAGTTTATATGTGACAATTGATGTCAATTTGTGTTGTTTAGGCTATTTGTTGAGGTTTATGAGACTCATTGTACCTGTTAAGACTAATAAATTGATGTAAATGCCTTTTGTACTCTAGGTGTGCATGATTTGATTTACCTATTGAGACTAGAGATACTTGATCAAAAAGTATCTAGTGAAGTCTAGGTATGAGCTGATTATGTTAGCAAAGAACTTGACATTGTCACTTTATTGCTTTTGTAGGAGGACCTAGGTGTATTACAGGTCCGCGAGAGGCATCCCACCACTTAGCAGTCATGGGACTAGTTGTATGTGTTGGAGATTGATTGCATTGCTTTGACCGGCTTGTATGACATAATGCACTTACTTGTGATTCACATTAATCGCAGACTTCTAACTGCATTGGCTGAGAGATGGCACAACGAGACCTACTCCTTCCATCTGTTGATGGGAGAGATTTCAATCACTCTAGAGGACATATGGAGGATTCTGCACATTCTTATCATAGGTGAGCTAGTGACCTATGACATAACAATGGGTGATGCGGCACTACGATGCATCTTTGTGGCTCCTGATCTAGAGGTGCATGATGGTTTAGTGCGATGGGATCTATATGAGTTACTTCCTGTTGTGCTTACTAGTATTGTTGGCGGTCTACTATGTCCAGATCGAAGATTGCATGGGTTGTTTGTTAGCTAGGGACGTGTTATAGAGCAGATGGTGAGTGAGGGGACCGAATATGCCTGGGGTCCATGTGTCCTAGCCCACCTGTATAGTGACTTGCATGGAGTTGTTTATCATCAGAGTACCTCATTGGGAGTTGGGATCACACTACTACATATCTAAGCATGAGAGCACTTGCTGATGTGCAGACTAGTATGTAGGAGCTTCAAAGTGATTGATCAACCCTATGTATATATGTATGAAGGTATGATGACTCAGCCCCAGCCGGGTAAGGTTGAGTATTGGCGATGAGCATTAAATGACTTAGATTTAGTGATCTAGTGATTGTACCTAGACTGCAAGACTTGGGAGGATGATGTTGAGGCTATGTCGTATGTATATTCTACTCATTTTTTGATTGGTCGAACATCATACATCATTGACAGGCACCTACCAGGCTAGGTGATGAGATAGTTCAAGTGCGTATAGGGTATTTGAGAGGATCAAAAGAGTATGTTCGTGTGGTCTAGGAGAGGTATCAATGGGATCAGTGTTACCATATGATTAGGCCATAACAAAGTTTTAGCCTACAACCGAGGCCATGGTCATACAGGTCAGACATTGCAGATGCTGAGGTGATAGATGAGTATGCACATTTCTTGGTTGCACACCCATTTCCATGCATTTTAGATCCAGCAAATCTCATACCACCTTTTGAGGATGAGAGGACTCCACCATAAGGTAGGAGGAGGGGGAGGAGACTGGATGGAGGAGGTGATGGGGGTGTAGGAGGTGATGGGGGTGGAGGAGATGGAGGAGGTGGAGGAGGCAGGAGAGTTGGGGTTTCTCGTCCAGTCCAACTTTTACAAGCTTCACCAGTACAAGGAGCAACATCGACACCGGTAGAGGCAACAAGTATGGTAGAGGGAGAGGCAATTGGGCCAAGACCTCAGGGATGTTGTTTTGGGGTTGCAGACTCTCCTTACTATTGTTGAGGATTTAATACGCACCTTAGAGGCAGAGCTTAATGACAGGGATGCAGAGATACTTGTCTCCGGATGTTCAGTTGTTTGCTCGAAGGGCCGAGGTCATTACCATTTTGAGAGAGCATGATGATGCTATAGAATAGCTGGCATAGGCTTAGGAGAGGATTCGAGTCTTAGAGAAGTTATTGGGTCATGATCCTACTGCTAAGGCCATGAGGGAGATGCAATGGGCTAGTGTCGAGATTGACTACTGGTGGGTTTTATACAAGTAGACAGTGCCCAATAGTCAGTGGGCTTTGAGCTATTCACAAATGCAAGCAACCAAATCCAAGCGATCTCATAGAGCACAGAGCAGTGGGGGTGTCATGGGTCCTCTCCCTCATCCACCACCTTTAGTCGGTGGTGCCCCTTCTAGATCTAGCAAGAGTGCCACCTGATTTTTTATTGCCCCTTGTATTTTGTTATTCTAATATATTTTTACACATTGACACTTGGATGGCTCTTGGTAGCTGATATTTTTTACATAATTGTACTTTGATACACATGTATTCTTTTGATGAGAGATACATGGTGAGATCTCCTTTTTGGCAGTGATGGTATGATGTGTTTATGATGATTTATGGCTTATGCGGGATGTATGCCATTTGTTGATCTTCTTGATATGCATGATATGTGATGGATCCTATATGTGTTATGATGATGCATTTAATTTATGATTATGTATGTTTTTTATGTATGATGATTCATGATGATGTATGGATGCCAATGATTTTGGTTTATGTTGCGATGCTTATTTTGATGTAGTGGATGCATATGTATATAATTTTGTGATGATGTATGACTTAATTTGATATGATGATTCATGTGATTAATGTTATATTGTGATATGATGATGTTGATATAATGAATGCGATGAATGGTATGTGATAGATGCAATGTTTGATGATAAAACATAATGCGTTAGTGTATGATATTAATGGTGTTTGTAATGAACGATATAAATGATGTGAATGCAATGATGATATAAATGATGTGTGTTATAATGATATAAACAATGTATGTAATAATGATATTGTATACACTAAAAATTGGTTTGGAGATAATTGATTAAATATGAAGTAATTTAATTAATTAAATTCTTTTATTCCTCTACTATATAAATGAATTTAATAATTTACTTATATAATTCACTATTTCTAATTCTTCCCACCTTTATTCATTTCTTCTATTTTCCTAATTAAATAGGCAAATTTAATTTATTTATTTATTTAATTATTATTCATCATTAAATTTGAAATTTTAATTCAAATTTGGACACATGCTTCCTAACCTTTAACTACCTAACTGTAAAGCGGAAAATCGATCGAACCCTATTTGCTCTCCCCTCTTCCAACTCCGAAGAGAGAGAAGGGAGATCGCTAGGGTTGATGGTTTTCACTTAGGGGAGACTTTACATTCAAAAGAGGGGTTGAAACCCACAAGATCCAATCCCACACAATGCAAGATTGGATGCTAAATGAGTTTCAAGGGTTAAGACAACAAGGCTACCCTCTTTTGTAAAGAATGTTGATAAGGGAATTAAGCTAGGAATGCATAGAAAGTGAGAAAGATTCGCTTATAAACTGACATAGGGATATAGGATGAAGCTACGGACCTGGAATTAGCAATAAAATGTTGATACGACGTTGTCCTGCAAATTTGAGCAAAAGTTGACAGGACGATGGCGCCCGGCGTGCACACGGTCCTCCGAAAAGTCCGCGAAACGAAGGGGGATCTGTTCGTCTCTACACAAGGATTCCAGATCTTCAATTTCAGCCGCGTACCTGCAACCTACACACAGAAAAGTGAAGATGATTGGGGGGTTAGGGATTAGGGGTTTGCCTTTAGGTCAAACCCCGGTTTTGGAATTAACCAAGAAATGAGAAATTGCTGTAAATGTAAATGTTTGTAATGTAAAACAAGTACTAATACCTTGTTGTAAGGATGTTTGTATCCTTATGTGCGAAGGTATAGATGTTGTTGTTTGTTGTATGTAGTATGTTGTATGTAGCATGTAGTAAGTGATCTCCTCTTCAATGGTTGAATCCTTGTCTTGAATGCAACACTTAGCCTTGAATGGAGACTTGGAATGATCAATTGCTTGAAAGAATGCTTGAATGCCTGAATGTTGTTTTTTCATATGTTCATCCTCTTACCCAAAATGAGAGAGAAAATGTAGTTTATATACTTGTCAATTAGGGCTAATAGACTGATTTTCCCGACCTTAGGCCGACCAGGAAAGTTTATTTTCCGAATTGCAAACAAAAAGACCCGAAGTCTCATAGGAGACCGGGCCCAAAATAGGGCCAGGGACCAGGGCGCTGGGCGCCCTGGTCCGCTGGGCGCTCTCGTCCCACCTCCCGGGACAGCAGGGTGCAAAGGAGGTTCAGGCCAGGGTGTAAGAAAATGCAGTTTTTAGTGTCATAAACAGGTTTCGGGGTCTCCATTCAGGTTGCATGTTGCGTCGCCATCGTGAAGACCCAAATGCGGTCGAAATTGCAAGTGTCACAATTTTAGGACGCTACATTTAGCCCCCACTTTAGCGGGAGTATGTATGCTCATACTTCCGGTAAAGTACAAGGAAACAACATTGAAAGACTTTCACCACATCACGGAGGCAAGATACACCAAGCCCCCAGTGGACTAAGGATCTTACGACTTCGATTGACAAAGTAAAAGGGAAGATCACGAGGGAGAACCATGACTGTCAGTAGTAAGGTTCCCTCACTATGAGTCATGCAAAAGAAATACCGAAAATTTTCAAGGCAAAGCTAAGTTCGCCAAGAAATTTTCAAGTATCTTGAAAGGATAGACAGGGTGTATGCCCCCCTACGTTAAAGCGATCGCACATGCCTCAACGAGGGTGATTGTTTTAACGTAGTGATACACATAAGAAATAAGAAGGGAAAGGAGCACGTTATCACAAAGATTTAGCCCCCAAGTGCGAGATAAACCCAAGGATAATAGACATAAAGCACGAGGTGACTTCGCTTTCCTCGGGGTCAGTATGCTGTATGATAAGTCATGTATATATATCATATATATGTATGCATAATTGTTCTTCATTCCCCAATCAAGGAAGGTCACCTAGAAGAAGGGAACACATGTGTCTTTTGAGTCAACATGAGAGAGACCAAAAGAGATCTCAATGCTTTGCATCATCCTCAAGTAGACAACACTAAGGACAACAAATAGAAGAATGAGAATAACACATAGAAGAAGTAACAAAAGAGAGGAGGAAAGAATCTGCTATGCTAATGTAACTAGTCTAGCACGTCATCTACCCCCCGATCTTGCTGATCAATGTTTTGGGAAGGCAGGGAACACGTTAGAGGAGGAACATCCAACACAGTAGATGGAGCTATCACAAGATCCAAACAAGGGCTATGTTCATGTTCCAAGCCACGTTGTTCTTGTCTAGGAGCTAGGATAAGTGCTTTAGAAAATTCATTAGATAAATGGTTATCAACTTCAACAAGTTCATATTCACTATCAGAAGCAAGAGGAGTAACATGTTCATCATGAATAACATTTTCATCTATAGCATCATCAAGATTTATAAAAATAGGATCTTTAACTCGCACAGGATCAAGACCATCATGCATCTTATGTTTAGGAGATTTTGGAGAAAATGGAATAATGCTTGTTGAAGGTGTTTTTGGAGATTGGGAAGTTTGAGAAGCAGCTGCTTGAGCTCTAAGACGATGCTTTCGTCGGCGTTCACATGCAGAACGATTTCGTCTAGTCTTGGTAGGAAGTTGAGAAGATTGAGGAGGAGGAATGTTCTCATCCTTATCACTTGGATGTTTAGGTTGTGGTCTCTTAGGCTAGATAATAGGAGAAGAAGAAGGTCTCTTCTCTCTATAGAAGGAAGGAGGAGGAACTGCTCCATATAAAGGAGGAATTTTTGGTTTAGGAAGAAGACCAAGTCCATCATGACGAGGAGGTATAGGTCTACTTTTAGAAGGTTTATTAGGCATAGACATAGTCACATCCATGGGAACGGGTTGGGAATCTTCTTGAGAAAAGACATTAGTTTTATCTTTCAAAGGAAGAACTTCCTTCTCAAGAACGATAGGAATATCAAGTTTAGGTGTTCTAGGTTCACTTAAAGATAGGATCATATCTGTTTTCCACTTTTGATAAGATTTGAAAAGATGATCACTTCGCGGAGGAAGAGATTGGAATTGTTTAGGCCAAAAGTAATCAATAGGAACGCTAGAAGTTCTTTCAGCTGGTTTAAAGAGACTATGATTGACAGTAACAACTTCACCATTATGGGGAAATTTCAAACATTTGTGAATAGGAGAGCCAATAGCTTTCATGGAAGATAGCCAAGGATAGCCAAGCTTCACACGAAATTGTTCGGATGAAGGAATAATAGCAAAGTTCACATCAAGGGATTTGTTATGGACCTCAATAGGTAATGTAATAGAACCAATTGCAGGAGAAGAAAATGCATCAAATAATTTCACAAGCACATCTGTTTTGTCATAGATCACTTGATTCAATTGCAAAGTAAAAAGGAATTCTTCAGTAATAACATTAACCATGCATGAAGGATCAATACGCACTCCACGGCAAGGTGTATTCTTAACTTTTGCAACTATGTATAAAGGACCATCAGGTGCTCTAATGGTTTCACTAGAATCAAATGTGATGGAAGGTTCTTTAGGGTTTTCTTGCTTCTCTACAAAGTTAATCACATTCGGAGTCATAGACACAAGACCATCAGATGAGAGAGAGGAATCATTAGCCTCAATCGCATTAGAGGTATGGGAAGGTAATGGATCAGTAAAAATCTGAAGATTTTGGTTAGGAGGAGCTACAGATGTGTTGCCTTTATCATTCACTCCAAAAATAGAAATAGTATTATTATCAATCAAATCTTGAATTTTACCCTTTAAAGAAAAACATTTTTCAGTATCATGGCCAGGCTGACGATGAAATTGACAAAAATATTTGTTATCAAAATAAGGTGAAGTAATCTTTGCAGGATCAATTTGCCTTATAGGAGGAAGAGTAAGCACATTTTGTTCCAATAACTTATTCATAATACTATGCAATGATTCATTCAAAGGAGTATACTTTCTTTCTTTCTTGAAAAACTTAGAAATAGGAGGCACACCTGATGCTGCGTTCACATTGTTGTTGATGATGTTTTCATTGAATTTGATAGAATCTCTGTTCGGTTTAAACTTTCCAAATGGTTGTTGACTGCTATCACCCTTATCACTCGGAGCCATAGGATGTGATTGTTCCATTTGACTCACAGTCAGTTGATAATTGTGAAGAGTTGCACACAACTGTTGGAAAGAAGTAAACTCAGAAAACAGAAGTTTGTCTCGAATATCTTTTTGTAAATTAGAAATAAAGATTCTTTGAATATCATTGTCAGGCACTGGAAAAGAAATTTGAGCATACAAATGCTTATATCTACCAATAAAATCAGTCACTTTTTCTTTAACACCTTGTTTACAATGCATTAAATCAATCAAAGTAACTTTAGGACTTATATTGTTTTGAAATTATTGAATGAAAGCATTTGCAAGTTGTTCGAAAGAAGTAATAGAATAAGAAGGCAACGAGCAATACCATTGTAGGGCTTTGTCTCTTAATGTTCTAGTAAACAGTTTTGCAAGCAACCTTTGGTCATAAGCAAAATCGGTACAAATTGTTTGAAAAGTCTTAACATGTGTTAGAGGATCTCCTTTACCATTATAAAGCTCCAAATGCGAGATTTCAACATGTTTAGGGGGAATGGCTCGAACAATGTCAAGAGAAAGTGGGCTCGCAACATCAAATGTGGGCACACTAAACTTAGATTGATTCATAGAGGCAATTTGTTGCTATAAAGAAGAGACGGTTTGTGCAAGATTGTTAATGGTCGCTTCAGTCGAAGAATTCATATTAGATGTGTTAGATTGAGATGGAGGTGTTATGTTATTGAAAGAAGGTAAAGAGTAAGGTGGCGGGACACTATGATAGTTAGTCATAGGAGAGGATTGGACAAGAGGAACACTACAAGGAGGAATAGAATGATTAAGTGAATTGCCCCCTTGTATCATGTTCATTTGTGGAGATGTAATAGGGACACTCATTGAAGGAATGAATGAAGAAGTTGGATTGAATGAGGGAAGAGGGTTAATTGAAGAAGAAGGATTGCCCCCATGACTAGTGATCATAGGAGGAATATCTTGTATAGAAGTAGTCATTATGTTTGATGTAAAGGTAGGTATGCTAGCAATAGAAGTTGTCAAAGGAATAGAATGATTGACTTGAGTGGGAGGTTGTGTATAACCTAAATTTTCAGCGCAACTCTTCATAGGCATCACATTCGAATCCACAATGTGTGCAATACCACGCAAAATATCAATTCCATTCTTATCACTTTGAAGCATATGTTTTAGACCCTCAATTAAAGGAAGAGCTTGACTATCAGGGTATTCTTGAGACATCCATTGTCGAAAATCGTCAAATTGATTATCCAATTTCAAAAGTTGTTCTACAGAAACCTCATGGAGAGCTTCTTCATCATTAGGAGGATTAGAGGAATTACCCATGTCCTCGTTAAAAAGGCCACTCAAATTAGGTTCCATCTCCTCAGTAATTAAACCTCGGAAAGACTTAATTCTACGGCTTCGTCTAACAAGAATAGTGTAAGTAGGGCTTATTGTTGTAAAACTCATGCACTAGAGAAGGAGAGAAGATTTTGATTTTTAGAGGTAGCAATTTTCAATAAAATCAGCCAATCTTCTATATTTAAGCTGTTAAATGCAATCACGACTTTCTCCCGAAATTTCAGAAAAAATGTCCGGGACCGTGGCGCTCGGAGTGCACACGGTCCTTGCAACTTTTTTCGAAATTTGCAGGGATGAAAGTTATGATGATTTTAAAGCTAATCTGAAAAAATTGAGTGATTTTACGATCTGTAGATAGGCCAAATTAAAGTTGCAATCTCAAAATTGAACCCTACCAAGATTGTCGAAAAATGCAAAATTTGAATTTTGAAAAAGAGAGGGAAACTGAAATTTTGAATTTTATGATTTTAGAGGGAATACCAAAAGCAATGCAAGTTTTGAAATTTACAAGTTGACTCAATTTCACGCAAAATTCAATTTCGAAAGCGGAAATCGAAGTTGTTGTAATTAAGCACTTAATTTCAAAAGTCACAAATTGCAAGAATTTGAGTAGAGCACTGAAATTTCGAATGAATGCAAACACACTTTTCAGATTTAGGACAGTAGGAAACACAATTTTGACACAAAATTTCAATTTCAACAATTTTTGAATGATTAGAAGCCTTAATCCAAGCAATCACAAGACCAACTTTGACTGTAATTTTGAAAGTGTTATAATTGATAAAATCAGCCAAAATTCTGGATTTTAGCAGGAAAATACAGTAAGATCTTGCTCCCGAAATTTCGGAAAAAATGTCGGGGACGATGGCGCTCGGAGTGCACACGGTCCTCGCAACTTTTTTCCAAATTTTCAGGGATGAAAGATATTGTGATTTTATTGCGGAATCCAAAGTTACAGCTGATTTGGAGATGTTTTGATCAGTGAAATTGTTGGACAAAGGTTGAATCAAGAGGGTTTCAAAAATTAGGGTTTTGACACTTAACCACTTAATTTTCAAAATTAAAGCACAAATATGAACTGATAATTTGTAATAGAAGGGTAGATCTGAAACAAGCATTAATAATTAAACATTTCGCAAGCTTAATTTTCAAAAAGAAAATTTTAGGGTTTTTATGCAATCAACCTCTAAAATTTGCAAAAGATCAAACATGGAAATGTAATCAAGGAATCAATTTTCAAATCTAACCATGAATAATCAGAAAGGATGTTCACGTCGGGTTCACCAAAATGTAAAGCAGAAAATCGATCGAACCCTAGTTGCTCTCCCCTCTTCCAACTCCGAAGAGAGAGAGAAGGGAGATCGCTAGGGTTGATGGTTTTCACTTAGGGGAGACTTTGCATTCAAAAGAGGGGTTGAAACCCACAAGATCCAATCCCACACAATGCAAGATTGGATGCTAAATGAGTTTCAAGGGTTAAGACAACAAGGCTACCCTCTTTTGTAAAGAATGTTGATAAGGGAATTAAGCTAGGAATGCATAGAAAGTGAGAAAGATTCGCTTATAAACTGAGATAGGGATATAGGATGAAGCTACGGACCTGGAATTAGCAATAAAATGTCGATACGGCGTTGTCCTGCAAATTTGAGCAAAAGTTGAAGGGACGATGGCGCCCGGCATGCACACGGTCCTCCGAAAAATCCGCAAAACGAAGGGGGATCTATTCGTCTCTGCACAAGGATTCCAGATCTTCAATTTCAGCCGCGTACCTGCAACCTACACACAGAAAAGCGAAGACGATTGGGGGGTTAGGGATTAGGGGTTTGCCTTTAGGTCAAACCCCGGTTTTGGAATTAACCAAGAAATGAGAAATTGTTGTAAATGTAAATGTTTGTAATGTAAAACAAGTACTAATACCTTGTTATAAGGATGTTTGTATCCTTATGTGCGAAGGTATAGATGTTGTTGTTTGTTGTATGTAGTATGTTGTATGTAGCATGTAGTAAGTGATCTCCTCTTCAATGGTTGAATCCTTGTCTTGAATGCAACACTTAGCCTTGAATGGAGACTTGGAATGATCAATTGCTTGAAAGAATGCTTGAATGCTTGAATGCCTGAATGTTGTTTTTTCATATGTTCATCCTCTTACCCAAAATGAGAGAGAAAATGTAGTTTATATACTTGTCAATTAGGGCTAATAGACTGATTTTCCTGACCTTAGGTCGACCAGGAAAGTTTATTTTCCAAATTGCAAACAAAAAGACCCGAAGTCTCATAGGAGACCGGGCCCAAAATAGGGCCAGGGACCAAGGCGCTAGGCGCCATGGTCCTGGGGGACCAGGGCACTGGGCGCTCTGGTCCCACCTCCCAGGACAGCAGGGTGCAAAGGAGGTTCAGGCCAGGGTGCAAGAAAATGCAGTTTTTAGTGTCATAAACAGGTTTCGGGGTCTCCATTCAGGTTGCGTGTTGCGTCGCCATCGTGAAGACCCAAATGCGGTCGAAATTACAAGTGTCACAATTTTAGGATGCTACACTAACCTAATCTCTCTCTCTAACCTATCCCACTAATCTAACCATGGGTTTAACTAACCCTATCTCCTCCAACTTCCTCATCCTAACCTCTTGTGGGTTAGTTATCTTCTCTTGAGGACACATGACATATTTTCCACATGTCATTTATCTCCTTGCCACTTGCCTTCTTGTTTGCATTTGATGGAGATTCATTAACACTTGTCCCTCTAGGGATGACAAGTGTCCTATCCTTCAACCTCCTTCCTAACTCCTTCATTTTCTACCATTGATATTTCCATATCAAAGCTTCATCGTTGATTCATGCCACCTCAACTTTAGCTTTGGAAAGTCTATAAATAGCTCTTTTTTCAGCCATGAGAGTCCCCTTAGCACCCTTAGCATTTTCTTAGCAATTTTAGCAGTCTTGGTATCATTAGTAGCATTCCTAAAACATGGATTTAGCATCATAGTTTAGAATATCAATAGTATCATTGCATTTTTAGTATCATGATAATTTAAAATTGTATATCATCATTTAGATCATATAATTGCATCATTTCACTCTCATTTTTCAAGTAGTCATCTTTTGATCATGCAGTTGAGAGCTAGCCCATAAACTTGCAAGGTCCTTGAGAATAGATAACAATGGGATGATTTGAGGGAGTTCTCTAATTTGTTATTTGTTTTAATATCTCTCTTGTAATGTTTCATTGAATGTTTTGTTTAATTGTTAAATAGATTGATACACATAATTTTACACTGCATACAGATATAATGTAAATGAATATAATGATGATATAAATGAGGATATAAATGAATGAATGTAATGATCATATAAATTGTGTATGTAATAATGATATAATGTAAATGAATACAATGATGATATAAATGAGTGAAAGTAATGATGAGGATATAAATGAATGTCTAATGCAAATGATCCTAAAATATTAATGGTGATGCATTTTATGAATGGATTTTAATCCATGCACCTAACGAAATGGTTAATGTTCCTAAAAATGAAAATGCTAGATGTAGATGTAAGGTGATGTGTATAATAGTACTGTGTCATGATTTTTACACTTAGCTTTCTCATAGTAACTCTATTACTTGTGTATGCATGCACTCACAATATTTAAAATGTATGAATGAACAGATGTATGGGCGATATGCAATAGAATGCAATATATACATATGAGATTAAATGGGTGATCCATGGCTTATTCATAATGCTTTATTTCCTCATCGAGTATGGTAGTATTGATCTTGGCTGATGTCTAAAAACCAAGGCTGAGCACTCCACCTATAAACAGACATCACAGACAAGGAAGGTTCCCCTCCAATCTGGTGCATGTACACATGGTCGAGGTATACATTGTAGTTAGTAAGCCATAGTAATCCATGACTTTGTATTTTTGCATAGGATCTCGTAGCTTAGTGAACTTCCCGCATAGACACCATGAGTATTTTCCCCAGAACTTCGTTGGAACAATCCGCAGACAAAAAACAAAGAAAAAGATATCATGAACCATCCTAGTCACTCTAATCATGATTAATGAAAATTAATGACATCTTGGAGTATGATGTCAAGTTTACCTCTATGGTGATAGGTTACAAGGTCTACCATTCTAGCCAAGATAACTTAGTATCTGAAATGACCATTTATGTAGCTTATGAGATGGTGGAGGGCAAGAAGTATGATTTACGTGAGTTTCTTTGGAGTGATCTTATGAATAATTTGGCCAAAATTAAACAGGACAAGAAACATATCTTCAAGTATGGCACTTTGATTTTGTGCCTATACTTCTATTTCATGAATGAGATTCTGGGAGTTGGCAAAGTGTAATGGTCTTAAGACAGGCCTGTGGTGGTGCAAATCAAAGAAATGCTTTATTACCTTGGAGATTCTAATGTCTAAAATGCCACACTTTGGGAGTATTTCAAGAATTTTTCAAAGCATGATGTAGAATAGGGAGAGAATCCCTAAATCGGTGGTGAAGAAGTATCAGGATACCATCTTCTTCATGGTTGATACAAACCAATGTCTGATGGAGGCAGTGGAATCCAAAACTTCATGGACCATGCCCATGGGGTATGAGGTGGAAGAACAAATCCTTGAGCTATATGCCCAACATTTATTGATAAAATCGGTGGATGATATAGAAGAAAGGTTTGGAACCTATGCAAAAAAGTGCTTGGACTTACATGCTAAGTTCAAGAAGTTGGATATATAAAAAAAGGTAAGGAAGGAGGTAGATAAGTTGGCAGAGAACCTTGGGATTACCAAGGAGGTGATCCAGAGAGCTAGGGAACAAAATATACTAAGTGAAGAAGACACTATAAAGCCAAAGAAAGATAAACTGGAAGCCCCTACTCAGAAGCCAAGGCAATCAAGGAGTTATGCACCCTCCTCTGGTGCTCAGAAGCCTATTAGATTTTAAGCCAAGCCATTCGATGAAGGCAAGAGGAAGAAATTCATATTTGTGAATGTAGAGGATGATGAAGAAATAGAGTCTAATGAAGCCATGAAGGAGGTGAAGCGAAAGTATAAGGTCTCTAAAGTTGCTAAAGAGAAACCATCTGGTAAGAAATCTAAACCATTCTGAATTGATGAGGTATTAAAGAAAGGAAAACTTGAAGTTAAACCTCCTATGTCCTTGAATGAAATTGTTAATGAGGTAGTAAACCTTCATATCATGATATGGAAGGTATTATCAATATCATGACATGTAAGCTATTATCAATAGTGGCATCCACTTAGTAGCATTGTTTCCCATGTCGGCACAAGATCCTAAATTTGTAATGGCAGTGGCAAATCATTTTGATCTAGATAGCAGAAGTGTGAAGGATGAATCCGAGAGGATATTGATTAGGCTTGATGAAGAATTCTTTGATTCGGTATTCAAGTGTCCCAATATTGAGAAGTATGTTGATATCACAATGCAGACAAATATAGCCTACTTTGATAGAAATTTAGATAAGTGTAAGCGTAAAATGAATGACAATTGGCTTAAAACCCCAAGACCTACTATTGCAAGATGGTCAAAGACTCTTCCCAAAAGTGCCTTCATTGAAGAGATCAATGATTTGATAACTCTTTTAAGTAGAGTTAAAGGACTTCCTACTTCTAATACTTTCTATAAATGGATGTATCAATACATTCATGTGATCAGACCAAACAAGGAGAAGATATTTTGGGGAAAACAGATCAGTGATGCCATTTGTGAACAACTCACCAAGGCTCCTACTACACTTAAGTTCTATATGACTTCTTACTTGGTGTACATTGCAGCTTCAATGAGACATTTTCCCGGATTGTCTACTATTTGCAATAGGAGGAAGATTGAGGTACAAAAATACTATTCCTAGTTGGTTCTTTAAGAAAGTTGTAATAATTTTTCGAAGAGTGAATGATGCTTTCATTGGTCATTATATGGTTATGATGAATAAGAAATTGTATAATAAGAGAGTGTTAGATCACACATGGGAAGTAGTGAATCAATATGGATGTGTTTTCCTTCAATTTCCAACTTTTACATATATTAGAGTTGGATTTTTCAATGGTAAGCCCTTCATGCTTCCTAGATACCCTTCCAATGAGATTGTAATAATGGAGCTAGCTCATTAGATGAATGTTGTGCATCAGGTCCAATCAAGTTCTCATAAGACAGTCTTGAAATTCTCTTTCAATTAGATGGTATTCTATCAATTTCATATTTAAGGACATGACAATGGAGGAGGAGATGAGAAGAGTTACCATGAGGTTCTTTAAAGCTAGAAAGGACCTTGATTATAGAGGAATGAGAAACAAACTAAAGAAGGCGTATGTACATGTGCATCGGATTGAAGATGTTTGGGTGGATTGTAGGTCTGAGCATGATGTGAGAAAACTTGATTATTGTCCGCTGACAGTTGAACAGATTGAGGATTTTGGTCTTGCCGATGTTCCTGAAGATTTAGAGGAAGATGGTGATATCTTGGATCCAATGTATGAGAAGAACAAGGTTTCTTCTACTCCTTTGCCTCTCATCCAGTGGACACAAAAGGAGTGCACTTCCATTAGGGAACGTTTTTAGAGTATTCTTACGAATACTAATGTTTGGGTATCTTTCCATGGTTTTCCTTTAAAACCTTTCTCTTCTGTTTTTGATGATGACACTGCTAGCCCAATGGGAAAGAGATCGAAGATGAGAACCAAGAACAAACATGATCCTGCTACTTTGGCAAAGGCTCCTAAGTTGTTAAGAAAGGTAAAACTCAAGGAGAACCTTCAAGTTCTAATGTTCAAGAAATATTAGTTGGAGGTATTAAATGAACAAGAGGAGGACGATCATCTTGATGAAGAGTTAATTCACGAATAGGAGGATGAGCAAGAACAAAATGAATTGGATGTAGAAGAGATGCCACGAGCAGAATAATCCTTACTTCAAGTATCTTCTCCTTCATCTATATTACAAGTTCCTATTTCTACTTCTGAGCCTGAGCCTCCAGTGGTCACATATATTTCCCCTTCAAGTGTTATTCATGTATCTTCCACTAGTTCTAGTGAATCTGCTCTAGATACACCTCCTGACAATATTGAGAATATATTTTCTGATTTTCCCTCATTGTATGAATTATTTGCAACCATGATGGATGATTTTGATAAATTCATGAATGAAGCAATCCCTAGATCCAATGAATCATCCCTTAGGAATCCTTCCCATGTTATTACCATGACCTCTCCTATAGTAACCACCACCATTCAGGATTATATAAATCCCTCTCTGGAGATGGTACTTGGTGAGGATGATGATACAACTTTACCTCCTTGGTTAATGCCAAATGTGCCTAAAAGAAAGAAACAAGTTGTTTCTCCTGAAGACTTTGATTTAGTTAGCTTGTTCATGTGAAATCCAAGATGGTCAAGAAAGCCAAAACTTTGCTGAGGGTAAAAGATGATAAGAATAAGAATAAGTATGTTGAGATTGTGATTCCTCCTCAAGATGTTATCATTGGATAGGTCCAAGACTCATATTATACCATTCAAAGGATTGATCTGGGTAAGAAAACTCATGATTCTATGGCATAGGACACTCGGTCTACCTCAGAGGCTTTAGTTTCTAGGTATGATGAGGATAAGGTCAAGAAAGATCAGCTTAAGGCACGAATTAAGCAACTCACCTCAATTCTTATCAAAGTGACCAAGTCTTCAAAATTTGTTGAACTAGTTGCGACTTCTTTGGATGACCAAGTTGTTAAGAGAGCCGAGCAGGCCACATCAAGGAGAAGATCCATAGGAGAATGGATGGATCGAATGCTAAGCCAAGGTACACAACTCCTGAGTTTAACCTACACCATTGTCAACAACCTTGATGTTGTAAGGATAGAGGTGGACAATACCATAAGAATTTTCTCCTAGCAACTTGAAACACAAGAAAAGGATTTTGAAGCCTAGTTCAAGTTTGAAGATTATGATCCTGATGACCTCATCCAAAATGGTGTCATTCCTTCACGACACATGTACATCAAGCAATGAGAAGCTTTGTAGCACTAGATGAATGTTCTTGAGCACCAAGTTAAGGATATGAGGAAGGCGCAAAAAGAATGTGCCGATAAGAAAACAAAGATTGTTGCCAAAATCTTTGAAATCCCATGTGCTTTCCTTGATAAAAATGAAAATGTACTCAATGAAGGTGAAATCATCAAAGAGTTTAACTTACTCTTGACTACTAAGGTTGATAGCGAAGACTTCTCTTTGTCCTCCATTGATAAATTACTTGATCTTCAATTAATTTTTGATTTTCTTGATTCACTTCTAAAGAAACATAAGGAGTATTGTACTGAGTTAGAAGATTCTATCACAAGGGTCAAATTCATCACTGGGAACACCTTGGGACCTGGTAGAATTCAAATAAAGAATGCTTTGCAGAAGATCGAGGAATTCCAGAAGCGAGATTCAGCTCAAGGGAATGACACTTAGTAATTTTTGCATTTTTATAGTGGCATTTTATTATGTCTATTGGCACTTCATGTGTCATTTTGTAACTACACATGTGCACCTTTTGAGTGCACAAGTCCTAAGTCAAATCAGACTCTTCTTTTGACTTAGTCATATAATTTGTTATAATTTCCTATTTTCATGTTGCACCCCTCTACTATATATATGAGGGTTATTATTGTAACAAGGATCCTTTTTCCATCTTTGTTTATGTAACAAAACTCTGCCAAAGTTAAAAGAAAATTGAGACTTGGTGTTCATTTTGTAAATTTGCAATTTAATCAAGAAAGAGAGAAGCTTGACATTCAAACTTTGTTTTGAGTTAAATCTTTTATAAGGTATGAATTTTCTTATGTCATTAGTGTCATATGTTCTTGAATGATTAAAGTTGGGTATAGTCTTGGTATTAAAAATTGAAAAGTATTTTGAGTCTTTACAAGTAATCTTTTAGGTACTTTGAAGTTTCAAGGATTGGAAATTGGTTAAGGGGAGAATTGCTTTAAGTCTTTGAGCTTTTACAAATTATCTCTGAAAATTGTATTTGGAAGATAGAAAGTAGAGTCTTTGTGACATACGAAATATCTAGTTAGAGTAGAATATCTTTCAATATATTCATGAGTCTTTGAGCTGACAATATATTTGGGTTACAGTGGTTGATATGAATTTTGGTACATTGAAAGAATATTTGTGTTCCTAAGTGTGCTAACTCTCATCCCTAAGTCATTTCTAGAAAAAGGGAAATAATACAAGACTTTGCTCTTTCGTGGACACTTTACTTCCTAAGTAAATTAGTTAATATTACTGCAACTTTAAGTCACTTAGAGAAGGAATCTATTTTGAAAAGAGAATTAGATACAAACGAATCTAAAAGAAAAGGTCTAAGTTATTATTGTACCTTAGATAAGAGTAAAGTTAGCAAGTAGGAAAAATAGAAAGAAATTGTAGTAGAAGGGGGAGCCTTCCCTTATAATTAGGAGGGGTTATATCTTGCCTTCTGAGAGATATCATCCTGTGTGCTGTCGTGAAACACACATTTTGTGAACCTTCATCAGTTTACAATTATTTCACCTAACAACTCCATAAACAAGTGAATATAGGGTTGTTCATGTAGGGGTTTGAATGCTAGTTTGATAATCCCATAGTGCAAGATTCAGACAAATGTGCCAATCACGACTGAAATCATTGACTGTCTTCTTTAAGATCCTTAATATGTTTTTGTTTGAGGTTTTTTCTTGACCATTTCCTTGTGGGTAATATGGAGTGGAGAAACGGTGTTGGATATGAAACTTCTCACGGAGTTCGCGAACATCCTGATTTTTAAAGGGAATTCCATTATTTGTGATCATGGACATGGGTACACCATATCGACAAATGATGTAATTTAGGATGAATGAGGTGAGCTTCTTGTCGATGACCTAGGTGAGTGTAATGGCTTCGATCCACTTTGTGAAGTACTCAATGGTGGTAACGATAAATTTATGACCATCAGATGAAGATGGATGGATATTGCCCACAAGGTCAAGTCCCCACTAACAAAAGGGCCATGGTGTTGCGATGAGTTGCAGTTATTGCATAGGTGCATGTATCAAATCTTCGTGTACTTGGTACTTCTTGCACTTTCTAACAAAGTAATAGGAGTCTTTTTCCATGGATGGCTACTAGTATCTTGTTCTCATGAGTTTCTTAGCCAATGAAGGGCCACTTGAGTGGGCCCCATAGATACCTTCATGTACTTCTTCTAAAGTTTTGGTCACCTCACCTTTCTCTAAACATTGGAGGATAGTACCATCAAGACTTCGTCGGTATAGGGTTTCGACAATAATTATGTATCGGGTGGATTGGCATATGAATGTTTTTCATTAATCGTTTGATTGGTTTGGTGGAAGGATTTGATCGTGTAGGTAAGCATAAAATTCACCATACCATGGAAAAGTGGGACTGATGAGTTTACATACCATCTCAGATTCTAGGATATCATAATTGAGGATCCAAAATTGTTCAACTAAGAACTTGTAGCATGTTGAGTTCTATGAAAGATCAAGAAGAGAGGCTATTGTAGCCATTGCATCTATAGCTTTGTTCTTCTCTCAAGGAATCTAATCAAAGGTGATAGTTGTGAATAATTCCTTAAAACTATCAACCATTTTCTTTTAAGGCATGAGCTTATCGTCCTTAGTTTGGTAATCATCACTAACCTATCGGATGACCAATTGTTAATCGCCATATACTTGTAGCTCCTTCAAGTTCCATTGTATGGTCCTTCTTAATCTAGTTATCAAGGCCTCATATTCTGCTATCTTGTTTGTGCATGGGAATGTGAGCCTATATGATTTTGGAATGTTGTCACCTTGAGGTGTGTTAAAAACAATATCAGCTCCTGAACCATGCCTAGTGTATGATCCATCAAAATATAGCTTTCATTGTTGTGCTATCATGACTATGAAGATATCCTAATCTGGAAAATTTGAGATGAGAGGATGGTCTCCTATGAGTGGTGCTTCAGCCAACTGGTCTGCAATGACTTGCCCTTTGATTTCTTTATGGTCCACATACTCTATGTTGAACTCATTGAGAATCATAACCCACTTTGACAAGCGGCCTAGTAGTGTTGCTTTACTGAGTAAATACTTGAGTGGATATATCTTGGTGATGAGTTGTATCTTATGTATCAGCATGTAGTGCCTCAGTTTGGTTGCTGCCAAAATTACTGTGAGACAAGCTCGTTCAATATGTGTATAATTGATTTCATACCCTACTAGTGTCCTAGAGATGTAGTATACTGCACATTATTTTCCTTATGCATTATGTTGTGCTAGTAATACTCCTACGGCCGTAGTCGTAGCTGATATGTATAATAACAAGGGCTTGTCTAGAGTTGGCAGTGTTAGCAATGGAGGTGTCATCAGGTAATCCTTAATCCATTGTAATGCTTGTTGTCATTTCTCATCCCATTTGAAGCGAATATTCTTATGTAGCAGATGTGTGAATGGATGGCATTTATCGACCAATTGTGCAATGAAGCGATGGATTGACTGTTGCCTCCCCTGTAATATTATCAACTAGCCAATGTTCTTAGGAGGTGGCATCTTCATGATTGTCTTTACTTTTGCAGCATAACCCTCAATTCCTTTGTTTGAGACAATGTATCCTAGGAGCTTCTCGGAGGTCACTCCAATGATACTTCTTTGGATTAAGGCTGACATTATACTGTTCCAGTCTGGTGATGATTTTGTTCAACACTGCAAGGTGATCCTCTCTTGTTAATGATTTAGCTAGTAAATCATCCACATAGTCTTCCATTAGGGTATGCATCATGTCATGGAAGATGGTTGTCTTTTCCCTTTGATAAGTGGATCCTATATTTTTGAGACCGAATGGCATCATATTCCAACATTATGTTCCCCATGGGAATGTGAAAGCGTTTTTGTGTTGATCTTCTAGAGTGATCTTAATCTAGTTGTATCTTGAGAACCCATCCATGAGAGATAGCATTGCATGCTCTACTGTTAGGTCCACGATAATATCAATGTTGGGTAGAGGGAAGTCATCTTTAGGACATGCTTTGTTTAGATCTCTGAAATTTGTACAGATACGGATGCCCCCAATCGGTTTTGCCACTAGTATGATGTTTGAGATCCCTTATGCATATTCAATTGGTCTTATGAAACCAACATCTAACAAATTTTTGAGTTCACACTAAGAGTGTGATCTGAGGATGCATTTTCCTAAGCTTCAATTTTTTCACCGGTTTTTCTCCTTATGCTATGATCAAGTGATGCATCACTAGATTTGGATCTAGTCCTAGCATGTCTCTATAGTACCATACAAAGTTCATTTGTCTCTTTTGAAATAATTCTACAAAGCTAGGATCTTCTTTTGGAGTCAATGATTCTACTAGGTGTATCATATGAGGATTTTCTAGTGGTGGCAAATTTATTTCTTTTGTTTCCTCCATAAGGATAGATGATCGTTCTTGATTTGTGCTAAAAGAGAGAATGTCAAACCTTTCATCCTCAAGCACCTCGGAGAGGTTTTCACCTTTGGATGTGTCCTTTGTTTTTACTTTTTTGAGATCTAGAAGTGTTGTAGTACAATTTTTACTAAAACATCCATTCTTTATTGTTATATTTTTGCAATTGAAAGGTTTGGCATTCACTCTGAAGTAAGTTGCATTGTTGAGTTCAATAGAAAATACATCCTTGTGATCCTCGCTTGGTATGTTATCCTGTAATTTGAGAGTCTATTATCGCCTCATCATTTTGGAAGGTATCAAGGAATGGGGAATCTTGCTAGTCCTAGTCAATGAGTTCAGGGTGGATGATTGGCATTGCTTCATCAATTAGGTTGAGTTCATAGGACGCATCAGTTATGGTTAGGATGGAGGCATTGAGGTCATTGTCAATACTCTCCTCATCATAATTAGGCTCAGAAGGTGACATATATCTCCTAGAAGTATCCTCATCATCTGAATCCCAAAAGGTTTTAATCCATGCATCTCCTTCAGCTTTCTTATCTTCAAAAGAGTCCCCGTCAGATGATTATAACACTAAAGAATCCCATTCATATTCATGTGAATCTTTCTCAGAATCACTCTGAAACACTTTATCATTGCTACTTGTAAAGATTACTTTAGAACACTCTTTTAATTTTGTTGGTGGTCTTGATGAGGATCTTGGTGATAGATTTTATGATGTAGTAGGTTTGTCTACAATGGACATTTGCCTGATTTTGGGAGTGACGAGCTTATAAGTTGGTTGTTTTTGTTCTCTTGTAAACTTGAGCTTAGAAGACCCTCCTAGACTAAGATTAAATCTGAGTCATGTCTTATCTCTTGGTTTTAACAATGGTTGTAATGGCTCTTGTACACCTTGCCTGTGGGATCCCAATGCACTATGGCCATTGTTGAGCATTGAATTTAAATAAATAGAATTTCATGGTTTCAATTGAAGCTACAGAAGTTTTCTTGAGAAAAAAATTAAATCAAGCATGCCCTTAATAATTTCTATAGAACCCTTGGCATTTCCATCGATATCAAAATCCTAAAGATTATTGCTTAAACCAAGGCCATCGGATATACATGCTAATCCTTCAGTGAGATATCTAGTTTGACCAAAATGGTACACCTGTTGTATCAAAGAAACCTATTAGTGTTTCATTGACAAGATGACTTATCGAACAAACTTGGGCCTCGATGAGTTCCAAAAGTGGCTCATCAAAAACATTATTTTCATCGATAGATGGTATGTTGAGGAAACCACAGGAATTTCTCATCGATAAGACTTTTCGAGAGAAGGAAGGTGTCGAAGAGGTGCAAAAGTTATTGGTTGATGATCACAGTTTCATCAAAAAATGAAAAGTCGAAGGAGGATATTCTTCTTTCACTAACATGAAAGATTTCATCAATTACCCATGCAAAAGTCGGATAATGAGGGACCATTATCGGCATACTCAAAAAAAATGATAAGATGGTTGCAAAACGCGGTGGTGAAAGAATTCCCACTAAAAATGGGGTTTTGATAAGCCGATGGAGGATTACATCAACATAGACACGTGAGGTAGAGCCTTTTGATGAAAGTGAAGAAATCGATGAACCCACAAAGCTCCTTAATGATGATGGTAGTTTCACCAAAACTAAGGAGACATCGATAAAATGATGGAGGGACTTAGCGATAAAAGCATTTTCATCGATCAAAAAGGAAGATTTCAATGAATTGATAAAACATTATACCAACATAAACACTTATAGCGAAGCTTCGATGAAATAAAGATATCGATGAGACCAAGAGAAGTGCCAACAATAGTGTCAATTTCACCGAAATAAATATTGATGTCAATGGAATATGGTTTTTTGGGGAGACATAAGATAAAGCCATTGAGACATATGATTTCATCAAAGTACAACTCAGGTGTAAGGTTGGATACGCGTCGGTAAAAAATGCAAACCATTGCTAGACAAGTGATTACCCATTGTCGCGAAGATCAATAATCATCTTGGCATGCTTAATCTCTTTATCTTTCATTTTGTTAAGCAATTGTAATCAGGTTATTAATGATGAAGGGACATGACTTCTCATAGAATAGGTGTTGCTCATTTATTTATATGAGTATATTTTGTAAAATGAGGAATCATTAGAATATTAGAGATGGGACATATACTATAGCTTTGGGGCATACTATTGTACCATTTTGAAGCTTTAATAGAATCAGTCATTTTTCTTCTACATATGTGTTGTGGATTATCTCATTTTCTGTAGGCAGTTGTTTGTGATATTATCTAAGGGAGACAAGGTTATTCGTATTCTTACAGTGAAGTTTATGTTTCTATGTTATAAATTTGGATTAAAAAGATCTACTCGTGGATTATAATTGTTCCTTGTAGTTCTTCCTTGAATGGTCCCTTAAGGTTAGGGTTAAATTCATTCAGGCGGTTTATAATATAAACATTTAGCAGATCTCATAAGAAATAGTAACTGACAGATTTACCAAAGGGGGTAGGTTTAAAAACTGTCTCACAAATCATACATTAAGTCCTAGAGAAATATAAGACTTTGTAGCCCAAACAACAAAGAAGGCACTGGTCATCCATAAACTATAATTATCATTATATGAACGCACCTTTACATTAAAGCAATAGGGATTAGTTGAGTAAGAAGTATAGAGTTAGTTAGTAATAGTGTACATATATAGGAATCTCAAGCACAAATATCGAATAGCTTCCATAAAAACAATCTTAAACTCATCTAAAAGACATCTATTCCAAGAACCTTTGTTATTCTAAGATAGGGGTTAGTTAGATAAAAATAATCAATCTGCTATAAAAAGCATTAGTTATCAAAAGCCACTAGTGAATAGGTATACCCGCCTAGGTCTTGCAGAGCCTAAAGTGAGAGAATTAGTCACCAAATAGGTTCACTCTATAAATTGGCCAATTCGATTGGAGGGTTTGATCATAGGAGTTGGCATTTCCTTAGAACCTTTCCAATCTATTGATTTGAGATCCAACAGCCATCATGGTAAAACATTTTCCATACTTCTCAATAGGGATCTTGATTTTTTGTTTACCTTTGTTTGAAGGGTCCTTGTAAATCCATCCTACCAAGTCTTCATCAATAGTTTCTTGTTCTTGTGATCTTCCTGGGGTGAATTTATCAAGTGTACAAGTATCTGCAATAGGTGGCTTGAGTGAAATTTGTGGTTTTCCACGAGTCCTTGGTGAGAGAGGTAGTTGACCAACACAGAAAAGTTGGCTAATGTTATACTCTCCTGGGCATTCATCCTTTACCTTCATCTCCAACTTGTCCTATTTGGGTGTAGGGATCGGTGTACTAGTGAGAGAAGTTGGGTGGATGTACGATGATGAAGTGGTAGCTTCTCTGTTGCTAGGTATTGTGATATCCAGATGGTGATTATTGTTATTGCAAAAGGCAAATGGATTGGCATCACAAAGGATAGTAATCTCCACTCCGTTATGTGGAATTTTGATGCACTAATGGTAGTTGGATGGTATTGCTTGCATGGTATAAATCCATGGTCTACCCAGTAGGAGATTGTATGGAAGAGGGAGGTCTAGGACTTGACAAACCACATCCTTCACCACAAGTCCTACCCTTATTGGTAGAGTAACTCGCCCTTTAGAGGAGTGTTTAGCATCATCACATGCCTTGATGGTGATCCTCTCTTGGCATCAACTTCTCCTTCTGCATATCCTAATGCTATTATCAATTGTAAGGTACAAATGTTAAGGCCAACTCCATTGTCAATCAAGACTCACTTGATTATGTGTTTATGTATGAATCCCTCAATGTGGAGAGGGACGTTATGCGATTGTTGAACAAATGCACCGTCACTCTCAGTGAAAGTGAGACATGGTGATGATTTAAGAATTCCAACCATGGCTTGAAATTGATCTGTGTTTAGGTTGGATGGAACTGATGCTTCTTGGAGAGCTTGTTCCAAGATAGTTGTTTGAGGGTGATAGGTGCAAAATCTCTAGTATGGAAATGAGTGTTGGTCTCTAATCCAAATGGTCCACAAGGTTATATTGCTTGGGCACGAATGCCACTCTTTATGGTTCTCTTGGTAAGGTAATCTTTCTACGACAGGTAACAACGTTGCATTCAGGATCTTTATCTTTGATTGTAATGGTTATAACTTGTTCATGAGCATCATAAAGGTTATTGACAATATAGTCATATGATGCATGTCTATAGTTTGTCATGCTATCTTGGTTCTTACCTTGATGGGAAGGAGCTCCTTTCTCATATGACGGGAGTGGATTCTTGAACATGGTGTGATCCATATTGGAAGTTTTTGCAATGTGGCCATCCACTTCTATCTCAACCCGATCAACGAGGTCTTAAATGATGTCCTTTAATCAATGATAATTGTTCATTTTGTGTCCTCATACCTTGTGGAATTCATAATATTTGTTATCTCTCCACCACAGAGGTTTAACTTGTGGTTCGTAGTTTGATGTTTTAGGCAATGTGATAAGATTGGAAGATATGATTTATCATAATACCATTTCAAAAGATTGTCCCAAAGGTATATATGTTTGATTCAGTTTGTAGGTAGATTACTTGCTCTTAGGTACCTCTTGTTGTGCGTAGGGAGCTTGATTTCCCTAATTGTTTGGGGGATTACCTTGGTTGATATTGTTGTTGTTGGGGTTGTTGTTGTTATAATTATCAACTTGCTCGACTATTTTGACCACAGGTTGGGCGATCTTGACAATCCTTGTGTCTACAATACCATCATTAATGATGCTTTTGTTCTTGGACCAAAACTTAGGTTTGTCATTGTGTTAGGTCAATTGAGGACCATCCTTGTTATCCTTGTATATTTTGACAAGTCCCTTTCTTGATAAGGGCTTTCTCGATTTTGAGTCCTTGGGCTATCACCTCCGCAAAAGAGTCCAAACATTTGACTTCCAATTGGAATTCCATCTCTTCATTTAAGTTTGAAATGAAGATTTCAACTAATTGATCCTCAAGAATGTGGAAGAAATGTATGCTAGAAAGGTTTCTTCATCTTTGCAAGAATGTTGAGAATAACTCTTCATTATTTTGTTTAGTGTTGCATAAATCAGCCATGGAGACATCATGTTCTATGTTGTGCACATGATGAATAACAAATTTTTGGACTAAGTCCTCAAATGTTTGGATTCTGTCTGGTAATCGTGAAAATCATTGCAGAGCCAAGCCTCCCAACCTTTGAGGAAAGAGGCGCATCAAGTAGGTCTCATCATACACAACCTCTAAGCATGCAGCGTATAATTCTCTTACATGGTCTCTTGGATCTCCCTTTCCTTTGTATTTGTCAAATTTTGGAGTCTCAAAATTATGTGGGAATGGAGGCATGGAAATGCTCCTATCAAATGGATATGGACATACATCCTCAAGAGAATATCTCTTTTGTGGCCTCCCTAAGTTTAATTGTTGGGTGAGGTCTTATACTTGTTGTCTCAAAATATTTATTTTCTGTGAGAGGAGGTGGGATGTTCCCTTGTTGATACCTGTTGTCGTGGTAATTGTGGGTATTCCTCAACCTTCTCTTATTCCTCTCTTGCTGATGACTATGTTGGTCTTGTTCTAGTGTTTCCTTAAGTTGTGATACGTCAAAGTCTAAAAGGAGTTTGGCACCCTCTTGAGCAAGTCTTAGGAAATGGGCATCAGCATTCCCCTGGAGAATCTCATGAAAGAGTTTGTTAAATTTGGGGTCATTTGTTGCTCATTCAATTTCCTCTTGTGTGAGAGTATCTAGGTCTTCTCCCCCTACAAATTCTCTATGATAAAATGGGTTGAGGTCTTCTTCCTTTTTCGATTCTTGATGTATTTCATTTTGCTTGCATCTTTGATTCTAAGACCTAGTCTCAGCCATGTTTGAATTAGATGAATAAGTTCCAAGATTTGACAATGGTGATGATTGAGTTGAAATATTTGTGGATGGGTGATCTCTTTCACTTAAAAGTTGGATATTAAAGTCCTCTTTGGGATTGCTTGCTTGGTGTTTAATAATCATGTGACGAGGTGTAGCAAGGTTTGTGTTGTTACAATCACAAGCTAGGTAGCTATGAGAGGATGCACTCATGAAATAATTTTAACCTATCTATGATGCTTAGTAATGCCCCTTAGGATGATTGATCCTAAAATGTAGAGACACACTTAGAGAGTATTTGTTGTTGGTGTGATGAGCAATATCCAAAAGAACTAAGGACAAGACTTCTTTATGTTGAGAGTTGAATGGAATTTTGATGTTTTTATTGTGAGTTTTGAAATGAGTGTAAACCTTGGATTTATGAGTTTGATAATTTATTTTGAATGATTTGAGTGGAAAATGTCGAAGATGTGTGTTTAGAATGACTCAATAAAATGATGAAGAAAAGGAAATGTGGAACCTTGTAATCTCTAAAAGGTGATTGTGGGTTGTGGGATGTATGATGGAGGAATGCACTGATCGTGATTGTGGCTATATGATAAAGCCCTCCTTTGAAAGAAAGCTTGTGATGTGAGGGGTTCTAGTTCAAAATCATAGGTGAAACTGTGGTTAAAGTCATGATAGTGATGGAGGAAGGTGTCATGTTTTAACAAAAGCTTGTGGTTCTTGTACAAGAAGTTTCTTTTCTTTTGGATTTTATTTTCACTTTGCTTCTTTTGGGTCCGTCTATAAATTGATTTCTTGGTGTATTTGAGAGATTTTCAAATATGAAGCATTTGTGGCTTTTGCAAGAATGTTTGAATTTGTTTGTTTAGATCATTGTTGGGGTGTAACTTGTTTTAAATGTTTGATTTTGACAAGAAAACACATCAAGCACATAAACACTTCTTTTCTTGGTAACTTTGAAATGAATTCGATGAAATGTGTATGTTTTAGGATCTTTTCAAATCCCCTTTGTTTTTTATAGGTTTGGAATGATCGAATACAAATCCGTTAGACTCTTCTATTGTCAAAAAGGTCATTAATAATATCATAGCCCACATCCTGATACTCCGTCAGCTTAAACAACCTTGTCACACCTGAGGGTGCACCCATTTTTTTGCTTTCTTCCATAAGTTGAACCAAAGAGAATCACTTCTCAATTGGATCATTTTCTTGGGAGATATATGGTGAGTGTCTTGGGGGTAGATTCTTCCCCACCCTTGCACTGTGATATTATAATGTTTGGTTATAGACTCGACTGGTTTCTACACTTAAGGTTCACAATAAGGGCCTCATTCGGTGCATCAATGATAAACTCCCTCAAGAGGCTTCCCGACCTTTAGAACATAGGCCTTACATATCTCAAGGATACTAGGGGAACGCTATCAATGAACACTACTGTTGGATGTGATTTTCATCATAATCCACATTTGATTATGATAGATTGGAATACTTGGCATTAGCCATTCCCCACTCAATTCGTTCCCCTCACACTGGTCTTATGGGCTTCTTGGGAGAGAAAGCCTGCTAATGGATTTAGCCTAATTGCAATAAATAAAAGTGAGTTTGGTGTTTTAGTCACTCAATTAAGGGGAGAGCATAGGCCTATCACAATACAAAGCAGATATGTGTGTTCTTTTTATCCCATCATTGCCATGTGATCTAATTGCTACTTGGAGATGTTGCTCCAACAAACATGTGTTATTTTTAACCAAGATAGCAATATTTGAACTTTGGAAAACTTTGAAAAAAACCTTGCAAGAAAAGAACTTGATTTTGAAAAAGATGGCTTGTTCTTTTTACCTTACAAAATGAAGTGTGGTTTATCCTTCTTATCCTTTGTGACAAGAAAATGAATATTTACTTGATCTTTTTAATTTGCACCAAAAGACAATGTGAGCTATTTGCAAAAAGAAAGGTTCTTTTGTTGTTCTTTTTAACCTTTTGCAAGAAAGAAAAAGTGAAGTTCTTTTTATAGCACCAAAGTAAAAAGAATATTGAAGTTCTTTTCATCTAGCACCAAAAAGAAATGTGAAGTTCTTTTCAAACTTTTCAAGAAATGAAGTGTCAATTCTTTTTATCCTTTTGTAACAAGAAAATGGAATTTACTTGAAAGAAACATAAAATAAAACTAATCTAGCTCCTTGGAAACCTGCAAGAAAAGTTGAAGCATACAAAACACTTGAAAGATTAGCAAATATTGTGGGCTTAAAGCCTAAAATATTCATTTGTGTTGCAAATATTGGCTCTTTGCCTATTACAAATGAGCTACTATGATAAAAAAACAAATACGCTACTCTAGTACAAAATAAATGTGCTACTCTGGCACACAAATGAGCTAAAATAGAGCAAAAGCGCTAAAACAACTGACATAGATGCTAAAGTACTACAATTGTGCTAAAAGAACTAACAGGAGGGCTAAAATACTACAAATGCGCTAAAAGAACTGGCAAAAGCATTGAAACCTACAAAATAGGAATTTACAGAAGTGCCAAAACATGGAACAAAAGCGCTAAAATGCGACCTATGCGTGAAAAATTTGCAAGTTTCAAAAATTTTAGTAATTTTTTTTAACTTGTTAGTGTTGAATATGGGACAAAATGCCCCACGGTGGGCGCCAAAATGATGCACATGAAAAGGGATAAGCAAGCAAGAGCCCAAAGAGTTAGTATTGTTAGTCTCAACCAAAAACCAAATAAGCACAACAAACTCCAAAAACCTTCAAATGCATATCAAAAGAGATGAAAAGAAAACAAAAAAAGCATAAACAAGTGAAAGCAGACTAAGAAGACTCCCTAAGATAGTCCCATTGTGCTCTTGATAGCTCTCCCTTGTTCTTCTCCTCTCCAAGATCCAAATGCTTGCTTGAGTGTAGCTCTCAATTTTAGCACGTAGCCATGGATGCCAAATGAAGGATTGAATGCTTGAAAATAAACTCATATAGCTATGCACAATGCACAAATGGAATTGCTATGACAAAGCTAAAATATGAGTATCGATTCCAACATAATAACAATGCTTAAAAATGCTTCCCCTTCTTTACTTGAGGATGAGGGTTCCTTTTATAGGCAAAATGGGTAATTGAAGGGTCAAGATTGATTTGTCTTAGCAAGGGTTAAGATTGCATGGGGAAGGCTTGGTCCTCAATCCATGCTTGCAAATTCCACCAATGCAATGGTGACAAGTGACATCATGAGAGGTTTTGAGAGGAGAGGGAAGAGGCATTAAATTCTCAAAGAGACATGATGGTTACCCTAGAGGGTTTGGTTAGGGTTAGGTTACTGGATAAAGCTTTTATCCAAGGGATAAATGAATGTGCAAGGGTTAAAGGGTAACCATGGTCAAAACATTGAATGTTTGAAGAGACTTGAGGGTTAGATAGATGGTTGAGTTAGAGGGAAAGTCTCTAACCAAGGGTCAAAGGTGGGTTAGTTAGATTAAAGTGTTTAAGGCTTAAGAAGGCTTTGGGAGATAACTTGTGGAAGGGAGAAATCTTTTAATGCTTTTGAGAAGTGACTCCTCCCTAATCCCTTAGTTAGGAATGTGTAAATGTTTAGAAGGGGATTAGGCTAAATTAGAAGGGATTAGAAGAATTTAGAAGAAGGGTTAGTGTGCAAGTGAGTTTTGTAGGAGAATGCAAGTGGGTGAGGGTAAATAGGATTTTAATTAAAATAAATTTCATTTATTTCAATTAAATGTGCAACTTGCATTAGATGAGTATTTTAAATGCATTGGATGAGTATTTTAAAGAAACATTTATTTATTTAAATATGGATTTTGATTGGGGGATTAGTTTATTTAAATGAGAGGAAAGGGGAAATTAGATAAATTGATATATTTATTTAATAGTTGGACTATAGTTAGTAATCTTAATTTAAATAAATTTATGAAATTTATTTACTTGAAATAGTAGAATAAGGTTGGAATGAATTAATTAAATGTAAATTTAATTAATAAAAGAACATTAGTGCTTTAAACAAATATTAAATATTTATTTAATTTAGTGAACAAATTTATGTGTCTACATCTATGAAGGCTTTTTGCATCACAAAACTAAAATATTTTATATTTGGCAAGTCTTCCTACTGCAGTAAAAAAAGATCATTTAAGAGTACTAAAGTATCTAGAATTTCTATTGAATGACTATACAAATAGTGTAGCCCAACTATTACATGTTCAGTTTGTGCTTTCATTTCAACAGAATCATTTAGCAAGACACACTGGTTGTCAACACACATTGATGTTTCCTCATAATTTAGATATTCGCCTTGTTCATCTCTGCCAAGTGTTTTTCTTTTTCCTCCTCTTAGGTATTTTTCTACTCATATGTAGATATTAAATTTTCATCCCAAGAACAATTTTGATTTCCTTATATACAATGTGTATTATTGTTTCTCGCTTTTGGAGCTTCTCGTATCTTTTTCATTATCGTATAATTCAAGAATCAAATTATAGAGGACTGTTATGATTAACAAGTATATAAGATCTTGGAGGCCTACAAGGTAGAATGCAAGCTCCCCTTTATCACAATAGTTCTTTGCATGGGTAAGACCCAACCTTTGTTTCATTGTGTTTGAAGTTTTGGATTTTTTAAGATTTTGTTTTTCTAAATATTGTGCACAATTTAGAGATTGGAATGGAAGCGAACGTGGACATGTATACAATTTTTTATGCTCTTGAGGCTTTTTTTCATCCTATGATGTTGCTCACCATTACACAGATGGTGATGCAGATGCTCATAAGGTCAATCTACTATATATCTACATGCCACTACCTAATTTTTTATTTGTTTTATTTCTCCCCTGTATCAATATGAGAAGAAAATTACTGTGTACATATTTTGCATTGTCACTTAATGTCTCATTTGGGTTTCATATAGTGGGTTGGCCATCACAATCATCTTGGCAATATTTGTGGAGTGGATTCCATTTAGCTTCTTAATCCTAAAATTATCATAGGCTTTCAAAGACCAGCTAGAATGAAGTTGTATTTCCAATTGTAAAGGTTTTTGCTAATTAGCATCCTTGAAATTAAGTACAAGTTGTGGTTGTTAAATTATTGTTTTACTGTAGCAGGTTTGATTGTAATCATACTAGTAGAGGTACTCTTGGAAATAATGTTTTCCTATGAACCTTTTTTCTTCATGTATCTCATATGTGGATTAGAGATAGGCATTCCCTAGAAGCCACATATATACCTTGATAATGTCTTGTAATATGTTTTGGTTGCAGTCTAAATTGTGAGAGGTTGCTTTGAAATATAGAGATGCATTATGCCACTTCAAGTCTGAGAATAGTTCTATGGATTATGTAAAATTCTCCAAAAATATGGACCAGGCAGGTTTACCTTCATGTTTTGAAATTAGTGTGGATGTTTGGATGTCTAATCTTTGTAATTGGTCAAGTTAGTCTGATTTAGAAAAAGAAGCACCGGTTGAACCAGTACCATCAGTAATAGCCTGGTTCCAACAATAGTGGACCTAATGGCGGATATACAGGCATTTGTTTTACACATAGTGATGGTTGTATTTTCCTTGGATTATATACATGCATAGAACGAAGGATAGAAAAAATACCCTATTGACCTAGGTTTCCATTGTTTCTTGATGTGGGTATTTTACAATCAAGGATGTGAAAACTCCAAAACCATTTGGGTTTTATTGAGGATGACCAAACCATTAATGGGTTGCAAGAACTGACACTCAAGCACAATACATGAAGAATAATTTAGCTGCTAGCTGGGGATAAAGATAACAGTTTGATGCAGATGAGATATGTCCTCTAATGTATAAAGCACTGGATTGCAATCAGAAATGTTGTTATTAGTATCCCTGGATGATCTATATAATCTATAAATTCATTTGTGAAAATATGGAAACCGTCTAATCTCTGTAATCTGAGCCATTTCATAGGGCAAAGACATGATCTGTGTCAAGTGGAGGTTATGGGTATCTATCTTATTTGTAGTAAGCATAAATGGTATATATAAATTTCTCTCATGCTTGAAAACGGTGAATCCTATTTATAGTTTGTTAATAAAAAAATAGCATTCAAGAGGAAGAGTTGAAGATTTGAAATGCATCACAATTGGGGTTTAACTATGTAATCTATTTGTCTTCAGTTGCAAGATGAAAAAAAGAAGTATTTATGACAAAATTAATCTTGCGAAAGAATTCACCGTTTTCCATGAAGGCCAAGATATACTTACACTAATTCAAGTTTAGTTTAGGTCTTTGACATAGTTTTATCGTCCTATATTGGATAGAGAGAAATCATACCTCTTCAAAATATTTGCATTTGGATGTGCTAAATCATACTGAGTGGTTGCATTGTTCTTCAAAAAATTTGCATATGCCTATCATTTTTTGTTGTAAACGAAGTATAAGTAGAAGAGATAGTGCCAAAAAAAATTAAAAATTTACAGCTATAGGATTAGATGCACATTCAGATTAACATAGAAAAAAATATTCAATAACAAAATAACAAGTAACACAAGTTATATGTGGGAACCTTTTCAAGAGAAAACTTTCACACTTAAAACACAGTCTAATGTTACTTTAAAATAAAACTGCGGAGATCATTGAAAGTGTCGTGTGTGTGAAGTAGGGTACCTACAGCTGCGACACAAACACTCAATAGATCATTATAATCATGGTTAGTAAATTGAAATCAAACAAAAGATAAACCATGATAAAGTGACCTATCGCCTCCTAAGAGATGCGAGTGTGGATTTTCTCTCAGATCTGGATAAGCAATCCCAACGGCTTGACTACACCTAGACGAAGGATTTAAAAGGATATGATATGAAATCTAGATAAGTGTATGAGTATGATAGATTGATTCAAGAAGATAATTAAGCTAATGATATGCATGATTATGCTAGATGAGAGATGAAATTAAGCTAGAATATGATCAAATTAAGTTAGATCTAAGATGCAATTGCCCATAATAACAATGCTAAACTAGAATGCTAGAAATGATATGCCTATAATACTAAGATGCAATTGCCCATAATAACAATGCTAAACTAGAATGATAGAAATGATATGCCTATAATAACAATGCTTAAATGAAATGCAAGGTCAGATCCTTTGTGCTCCAAAATGGGGGATATTTATAGGATTTCCAAGGCCAGGGGTGAGGTGGCTGGAATCAACGGCCAAGATTGAGTTTAAAGATATCAAGGGTAAAATTGGAGGAGGTTGGAGAAGAGGTTGGAGGGAAGGACACTTGTCATCTCTATGGTGACAAGTGTCAAGGAGCCTTGCTCATGAGAGGGCAAGTGTCCAAGGGAGGAGACACTTGCCATAAGTGCCATGTGTCTCAAGGAGAGAATATCCAACCCATAGGAGGTTAGGATAAGGAGGTTAGGATGATGAGGTTTGGATATGATTAGCTAAACCCTGGATTAGATGGAATGGGTTAGGTTAGGGGGGTGGTTAGGTTAGGTGGTTAGAAGTTAGGAGGCATGTGGGAAATTTAAATTTAAAAATTTAAATAATAGGAAAAGTCTAATTAACTTTCAACAACTCATAAATTGATTTGTTTTAATTAATTAGGGGATTAGAAGAAATGAATTAAATGGGGGAAGGACTAATCAATTCAAATTAATTAATCAAAGGGATTATTGAAATGAACTTATTAAATAAATCCTTAGATTTATTAATAAGTAGGTGAATGGGGGAATTTAATTAAATTGCTAATGAATTCAATTAAATTGGGAAGGAGGATTAATTAAATAATTGCTTATTTAATTAATTATCTTCAGACCATTTTTTGAGTTTTTGTGTTCGTGGACCAGAAACCATCTACTTAGGGTCTACGATATCTAAATGGAATTGACATAATGGTTCATTTAGCATGCGTTGTAGATGAGCACTTTGCTATGATCTTCTCTCTTCACCTAGTGAGTATTGAAGACATTTGTTCTGCAATCCTCCCCCATTTATTTTGAATACCTATCTTTTGACACATGACTGTGTTATTGGAGCATTAGTTCAGTCATTAATTATTTGATATTCACTCACCAATGCATATGTCTAGAAAGACATATGGACAAACCTTAATTCATACTTGTTAATTACACCAATTTTTATTGTTTAAAAGATAATGTCGATCCTTTTTATAGGAACATATGAGTTGACAAATTTATGTAAAAGATGCAAAATCTATTCTTTTTAGATTGTTCCATGATAGTGGGTGAGTTTGAGTTTTGAGGATTGGAGCTGAATCATTCCAGAGTAAATGATCAAGTCATAGTAACAAGATTCAATGAATTTTGTTGGTCAACTTTCTTTCCATTGAAATAAGTGAACATGCAACACTTAACCAGACTAGGAAAGCACACAATTTAGTGATTTCAAGAGGAGGTATAATCTTGAAATTAATCACTAAATCTTGCACTTTCCTACTTTGGTTAAATGTTGCATAGGAAAGTATAATCTTGAAAGTAAAGAGACCTCTTAGTGCATTATGTTTTGTTCATTTGCATAAAGAGCTTGTATTTTGCATGCAAAAAGAAATATAAGCCTAATGATGTTGTGTTTTTCAGTGGTTGGTCAAAAATTATTAATTTTTCAAGCAAAACACTTTCTTCTGGGAGTCTTAATAGTGGGATCTACTCAAATTTCCTTTTGTCATGTAAAATACATTTTTTGAGAAAAAAAGGTCTTTTATTTGATCCAACATCATAATTGTCCATGAGGCAATGGAAATAGTCATCCTCCACCATGACAACGATATATTTAATTATTGGATCTTTTGTTGTGCAAATTTATCTCAAATTTAAGTGTATTTTGGTTTTTGATTAATATTTTTGTAAAGCGGAAAATCGCGATCGAACCCTAGTTGCTCTCCCCTCTTCCAACTCCAAGGAGAGAGAAGGGAGGTTCACTAGGGTTGATGGTTTTCACTTAGGGGAGAGACTTTACATTCAAAAGAGGGGTTGAAACCCACAAGATCCAATCCCATGCAATGCAAGATTGGATGCTAAATGAGTTTCAAGGGTTATGACAGCAAGGCTACCCTCTTTCGTAAAGAATGTCGATAGGAAGATTAAGCTAGGAATGCATAGAAAGTGAGAAAGATTCGCTTATAAACTGAGATAGGAATACAGTATGAAGCTGCGGACCTGGAATTAGCAGTGAAATGTCGATACGGCGCTGTCCTGCAAATTTGAGCAAAAGTTGTCGAGACGATGGCGCCCGGCGCCACGGTCCTCCGAAAAATCCATGAAACGAAGGGGGACCTGTTCGTCTCTGCACAAGGATTCCAGATCTTCAATTTCAGCCGCGTACCTGCAACCTACACACAGAAAAGCGAAGACGATTGGGGGGTTAGGGATTAGGGGTTTGCCATGGTTTTGGAATTAACCAAGAAATGAGCAAGTGCTGTAAATGTAAATGACTGTAAAACAAGTACTAATACCTTGTTCTAAGGATGTTTGTATCCTTATGTGCGAAGGTTTAGATGTTGTTGTTTGTTGTATGTTTGTATGTTGTATGTAGCATGTAGTATGTAGTATGTAGTATGTGATCTCCTCTTCAATGGTTGAATCCTTGTCTTGAATGCAACACTTAGCCTTGAATGGAGACTTGAAATGATCAATTGCTTGAAGGAATGCTTGAATGCTTGAATGCTTGAGTATAGTTTCCACGCCTTTTCCATCATATCGAATGAAAGAGGAAAATGTAGTTTATATACTTGTCAATTAGGGCTGATAGACTGATTTTCCCGACCTTAGGCTGACCAGGAAAGTTTATTTTCCAAATTGCAAACAAAAAGACCCGAAGTCCAAAGGAGACCGGGCCCAAAATAGGACCCAGGGACCAGGGCGCTGGGCGCCATGGTCCTGGGGGACCAGAGCGCTGGGCGCCCTGGTCCTGAAGGACCAGGGCACTGGGCACTCTGGTCCCACCTCCTGGGACAGCAGGGTGCAAGGAGGTTCAGGCCAGGGTGCTAGAAAATGCAGTTTTCAGTGTCATAATCAGGTTTCGGGGTCTCCATTCAGGTTGCGTGTTGCGTCGCCATCGTGAAGACCGAAATGCAATCGAAATTGCAAGTGTCGCAATTTTAGGACGCTACATTTAGCCCCCACTTTAGCGGGAGTATGTATGCTCATACTTCCGGTAAAGTACAAGGAAACAACATTGAAAGACTTTCACCACGTCAAGGAGGCAAGATACACCAAGCCCCCAGTGGACTAAGGATCTTACGACTTCGATTGACAAAGTAAAAGGGAAGATCACGAGGGAGAACCATGACTATCAGTAGTAAGGTTCCCTCACTATGAGTCATGCAAAAGGAATACCGAAAATTTTCAAGGCAAAGCTAAGTTCGCCAAGAAATTTTCAAGTATCTTGAAAAGATATGAACGGGATGTATGCCCCCCTACGTTAAAGCGATCGCACACGCCTCACGAGGGTGATTGCTTTAAGGTAGTGATACATATAAGAAATGAGAAAGGAAAGGAGCACGTTATCACAAGGATTTAGCCCCCAAGTGTGAGATAAGCCCAAGGATAATAGACACAAAACACAAAGCACGAGGTGACTTCGCTTTCCTCGGGGTCAGTATGCTGTATGATAATTCATGTATATCATATGTATGTATGCATAATTGTTCTTCATTCCCCAATCAAGGAAGGTCACCTAGAAGAAGGGAACACATGTGTCTTTTGAGTCAACATGAGAGAGATCGAGAGATCTCAATGCTTTGCATCATCCTCAAGTAGACAACACTAAGGACAACAAATAGAAGAATGAGAATAACACATAGAAGAAGTAACGATAGAGGAGGAGAGAATCTGCTATGCTAATGTAACTAGTCTAGCACGTCATCTACCCCCCGATCTTGCTGATCAATGTTTCGGGAAGGCAGGGAACACGCTAGAGGAGGAACATCCAACACAGCAGATGGAGCTATCACAAGATCCAAACAAGGGCTATGTTCATGTTCCAAGCCACGTTGTTCTTGTCTAGGAGCTAGGATAAGTGCTTTAGAAAATTCATTAGATAAATGGTTATCAATATCAACAAGTTCATATTCACTATCAGAAGCAAGAGAAGTAACATTTTCATCATGCATAACATTTTCATCTATATCATCATCAAGATTTATAAAAATAGGATCTTTAACTCGCACAGGATCAAGACCATCATGCATCTTATGTTTAGGAGATTTTGGAGAAAATGGAATAATGCTTGTTGAAGGTGTTTTTGGAGATTGCAAAGTTTGAGAAGCAGCTGCTTGAGCCCTAAGACGACGTTTTCGTCGACGTTCACGTGCAGAATGATTTCATCTAGTCTTAGTAGGAAGTGGAGAAGATTGAGGAGGAGGAATGTTCTCATCCTTATCACTTCGGTGTTTAGGTTGTGGTCTCTTAAGCTGGATAATAGGAGAAGAAGAAGGTCTCTTCTCTCTATAAAAAGAAGGAGGAGGGACTGCTCCATACAAAGGAGGAATATTTGGTTTAGGAAGAAGACCAAGTCCATCATGACGAGGAGGTATAGGTCTACTTTTAGGAAGTTTATTAGATATAGACATAGTCACATCCATAGGGATGGGTTGGGAATCTTCTTGAGGAAAGACATTAGTTTTATCTTTCAAAGGAAGAACTTCCTTCTCAAGAATGATAGGAATATCAATTTTAGGTGTTCTAGGTTCACTTAAAGATAGGATCATATCTGTTTTCCATTTTTGATAAGATTTGAAAAGATGATCACTTCGCGGGGGAAGAGATTGGAATTGTTTAGGCCAAAAGTAATCAATAGGAACACTAGAGGTTCTTTCAGCTGGTTTAAAGAGACTATGATTGACAGTAACAACTTCATCATTATGGGGAAATTTCAAACACTTATGTATAGGAGAAGCAATAGCTTTCATGGAAGATAGCCAAGGATAGCCAAGCTTCACACGAAATTGTTCGGAAGATGGAATAATAGCAAAGTTCACATCAAGGGATTTGTTATGGACCTCAATAGGCAATGTAATAGAACCAATTGCAGGAGAAGAAAATGCATCAAATAGTTTCACAATCACATCTGTTTTGTCATATATCACTTGATTCAATTGCAAAGTAAAAAGAAATTCTTCAGTAATAACATTAACCATGCACGAAGGATCAATAAGCACTCCACGGCAAGGTGTATTCTTGACTTTTGCAACTATGTATAAAGGACCATCAGGTGCCCTAATGGTTTCACTGGAATCAAATGTGATGGAAGGTTCTTTAGGGTTTTCTTGCTGCTCTACAAAGTTAATCACATTCGGAGTCATAGACACAAGACCATCAGATGAGAGAGAGGAATCATTAGCCTCAATTGCATTAGAGGTATGAGAAGGTAATGGATCAGTGAAAATCTGAAGATTTTGGTTAGGAGGAGCTATAGATGTGTTGCCTCTATCATTCACTCCAGAAACAGAAATAGTATTATTATCAATCAAATCTTGAATTTTACCATTTAAAGAAAAACATTTTTCAGTATCATGCCCAGGCTGACGATGAAATTGACAAAAGGCTTTGTTATCAAAATAAGGTGAAGTAATCTTTGCAGGATCAATTTGTCTTATAGGAGGAAGAGTAAGCACATTTTGTTCCAATAACTTATTCATAATACTATGCAATGATTCATTCAAAGGAGTATACTTTCTTTCTTTCTTGAAAAATTTAGAAATAGGAGGCACACCTAATGCTGCATTCACATTGTTGTTGATGATGTTTTCATTGAATTTGATGGAATCTCTGTTTGGTTTAAACTTCCCAAATGGTTGTTGACTGCTATCACCCTTATCACTCGGAGCCATAGGATGTGATTGTTCCATTTGACTCACAGTCAGTTGATAATTGTGAAGAGTTGCACACAACTATTGGAAAGAAGTAAACTCAGAAAACAGAAGTTTGTCTCGAATATCTTTTTGTAAATTAGAAATAAAGATTCTTTGAATATCATTGTCAGGCACTGGAAAAGAAATTTGAGCATACAAATGCTTATATCTACCAATGAAATCAATCACTTTTTCTTTAACACCTTGTTTACAATGCATTAAATCAATCAAAGTAACTTTAGGACTTATATTGCTTTGAAATTGTTGAATGAAAGCATTTGCAAGTTGTTCGAAAGAAGTAATAGAATAAGAAGGCAACGAGCAATACCATTGTAGGGCTTTGTCTCTTAATGTTCTAGTAAACAGTTTTGCAAGCAACCTTTGGTCATAAGCAAAGTCGGTACATATTGTTTGAAAAGTCTTAACATGTGTTAGAGGATCTCCTTTACCATTATAAAGCTCCAAATGTGGAATTTCAACATGTTTAGGGGGAATAGCTCAGACAATGTCAAGAGAAAGTGGGCTCGCAACGTCAAATGTGGGCACACTAAACTTAGATTGGTTCATAGAGGCAATTTGTTGCTGTAAAGAAGAGACAGTTTGTGCAAGATTGTTAATGGTCGCTTCAGTCGAAGAGTTCATATTAGACGTGTTAGATTGAGATGGAGGGGTTATGTTATTGAAAGAAGGTAAAGAGTAAGGTGGTGGGACTCTATGATAATTAGTCATAGGAGATGATTGGACAGGAGGAACACTACAAGGAGGAATGGAATGGTTAAACGAATTGCCCCCTTGCATCATGTTCATTTGTGGAGATATAATAGGAACACTCATTGAAGGAACGAATGAAGAAATCGGATTGAATGAAGGAAGAGGGTTAATTGAAGAGGAAGGATTGCCCCCCTGACTGGTGATCATAGGAGTAATGTCTTGTGTAGAAGTAGCCATTATGTTTGATGTAAAGGTAGGTATGCTAGCAATAGAAGTCATCAAAGGAATAGAATGATTGACTTGTGTAGGAGGTTGTGTATAACCTAAGGTTTCAGCACAACTCTTCATAGGCATCACATTCGAGTCCACAATGTGTGCAATACCACGCAAAATATCAATTCCATTCTTATCACTTTGAAGCATACGTTTTAGACCCTCAATTAAAGGAAGAGCTTGACTATCGGGGTATTCTTGAGACATCCACTGTTGAAAATCGTCAAATTGGTTATCCAGTTTTGAAAGTTGTTCTACAGAAACCTCATGGAGAGCTTCTTCATCATTAAGAGGATTAGAGGAATTACCCATGTCCTCGTTAAAAAGGCTATTCAAATTAGGTTCCATCTCCTCGGTAATTAAACCTCGGAAAGACTTAATTCTACGGCTTCGTCTAACGGGAATAGTGTAAGTAGGGCTTATTGTTGTAAAACTCATGCACTAGAGAGGGAGAGAAAATTTTGATTTTAGAGGTAGCAATTTTCAGTAAAATCAGCCAATCTTCTGGATTTAAGCTGTTAAATGCAATCACGACAGTCTCCCGAAATTTCAGAAAAAATGTCCAGGACCGTGGCGCTCGGAGTGCAACACGGTCCTTGCAAATTTTTTCAAAATTTGTAGGGATGAAAGGTATGATGATTTTAAAGCCAATCTGAAAAAATTGAGTGATTTTACGATCTGTAGATAGGCCAAATTAAAGTTGCAATCTCGAATTTGAACCCTACCAAGATTGTCAAAAAATGCAAAAATTTGAATTTTGAAAAAGAGAGGGAAATTGAAATTTTGAATTTTATGATTTTAGAGGGAATGTCAAGAGCAATGCAAATTTTGAAATTTAAAAATTGACTCAATTTCACGAAAAAATTCAATTTTGAAAGCGGAAATCAAAGTTGTTGTAATTAAGCACTTAATTTCAAAAGTCACAAAATGCAAGAATTTGAATAAAGCACTGAAATTTCGAATGAATGCAAACACACTTTTCAGATTTAGGACAGTAAGAACACAATTTTGACACAAAATTTCAATTTCGATGATTTTTGAATGTTTAAAAGCCTTAATCCAAGCAATCACAAGACCAACTTTGACTGTAATTTTGAAGGTGTTAAAATTGATAAAATCAGCCAAAATTCTGGATTTTAGCAGGAAAATACAGTAAGATCTCGCTCCCGAAATTTCGGAAAAAATGTCGGGGACGATGGCGCTCGGAGTGCACACGGTCCTCGCAACTTTTTTCCAAATTTTCAGGGATGAAAGATATTGTGATTTTATTGCGGAATCCAAAGTTACAACTGATTTGGAGATGTTTTGATCAGTGAAATTGTCGGACAAAGGTTGAATCAAGAGGGTTTCAAAAATTAGGGTTTTGACACTTAACCACTTAATTTTCAAAATTAAAGCACAGACATGAATTGATAATTTGTAATAGAAGGACAGATCTGAAACAAGCATTAACAATTAAATATTTCACAAGTTTAATTACTAAAAAGAAATTTTAGGGTTTTTATGCAATCACCTCTAAAATTTTGCAAAAGATCAAACATGGAAATGTAATCAATTTTTTCAGATCTAAGCATGAAAAATCAGAAAGGATGTTCACGTCGGGTTCACCAAAATGTAAAGCGAAAAATCGCGATCGAACCCTAGTTGCTCTCCCCTCTTCCAACTCCAAGGAGAGAGAAGGGAGGTTCACTAGGGTTGATGGTTTTCACTTAGGGGAGAGACTTTACATCCAAAAGAGGGGTTGAAACCCACAAGATCCAATCCCACGCAATGCAAGATTGGATGCTAAATGAGTTTCAAGGGTTATGACAGCAAGGCTACCCTCTTTTGTAAAGAATGTCGGTAGGAAGATTAAGCTAGGAATGCATAGAAAGTGAGAAAGATTCGCTTATAAACTGAGATAGGAATACAGTATGAAGCTGCGGACCTGGAATTAGCAGTGAAATGTCGATACGGCGCTGTCCTGCAAATTTGAGCAAAAGTTGTCGGGACGATGGCGCCCGGTGCCACAGTCCTCCCAAAAATTCGCGAAACGAAGGGGGACCTGTTCGTCTCTGCACAAGGATTCCAGATCTTCAATTTCAGCTGCGTACCTGCAACCTACACACAGAAAAGCGAAGACGATTGGGGGGTTAGGGATTAGGGGTTTGCCATGGTTTTGGAATTAACCAAGAAATGAGCAAGTGCTGTAAATGTAAATGACTGTAAAACAAGTACTAATACCTTGTTCTAAGGATGTTTGTATCCTTATGTGCGAAGGTTTAGATGTTGTTGTTTGTTGTATGTTTGTATGTTGTATGTAACATGTAGTATGTAGTATGTAGTATGTGATCTCCTCTTCAATGGTTGAATCCTTGTCTTGAATGCAACACTTAGCCTTGAACGGAGACTTGAAATGATCAATTGCTTGAAGGAATGCTTGAATGCTTGAGTATAGTTTCCACACCTTTTCCATCATATCGAATGAAAGAGGAAAATGTAGTTTATATACTTGTCAATTAGGGCTGATAGACTGATTTTCCCGACCTTAGGCCGACCAGGAAAGTTTATTTTCCAAATTGCAAACAAAAAGACCCGAAGTCCAAAGGAGATCGGGCCCAAAATAGGACCCAGGGACCAGGGCACTGGGCGCTCTGGTCCCACCTCCTGGGATAGCAGGGTGCAAGGAGGTTCAGGCCAGGGTGCTAGAAAATGCAGTTTTCAGTGTCATAATCAGGTTTCGGGGTCTCCATTCAGGTTGCGTGTTGCGTCGCCATCGTGAAGACCGAAATGCAGTCGAAATTGCAAGTGTCACAATTTTAGGACGCTACAATTTTAATTTACATTACCATGTGTCAAATGTGAAGCCTATAGAATAACATTGTCATTGAAAAGAAATGCCCCAGTGATATGTTGCAAGGTGTGCACCCTTGGTCTCCTTGTGTTGTGCAACGTTGCACTCAAGTTTGTGAGATGGCTTAACCACCTCCTATGGATTCTATAAGTCTAGTGGTTGTATCAGGCATTAACAAGTTGATCTTTTGCTGCAACAACAACCCTACTTCTAACAAGTGGTATCAGAGCTTGGTCACAGGTTCAAACACCTCGCTTGCGTTGGGGGGATTGTTACAAGGTGTGTGCCCTTGGTCTCCTTGTGTTGTGTAGTGTAGCGCTCAAGTTTGTGGCATGACTTAATTGCTTCTTATGGATTCTATAATTCTAGTGATTGTATTGGGCTTTAACAGGTCGATCTTTTGGTGCAATGACAACCGTACTTTGAACATGATAATTCTTTTTTTCTTTGATTAATTAAGTGTTTGGATTTTGCCAAGTGGGTGTTGGCTCTCTCTCTTGGGCCTGTTTATTTGTTGGTAACTCCAAGTATTTTGAATTTGTTCAACCTTATCTTCTTCTGCGATGTTTTACATAAGTACATGGTTTGATCAACTTCTTCCATTGATACCACCACTTGGGTGTTTTGTGCTTATGATTCCAATTCATTGTATGCTTATATTCTTTTGAAGATAATATATAGGGATTCAATGAGTGGACCTAAAATTTAAGTTTGGAATGTCAAAACTAATAGATGTAATGTATATTAGAATATAAATTACATCTAGATGTTATCCATTTGTACCAGTTGTAGCCATAACATACAATAACATGTCATGTGGTATTTTGATTTGCTAGTCTTTTGTGTACTTTTAATCATCTTGTATGTCATTTATGACATAACTTTTTTCAATTGAAATAATCTAATATACCTAAGCATGTCACTTATGGCATAGATGTGTTCAATTGAAACTATCTAATATACATATTTCTTTAGGCAGGTAGATTCATAAATTGTTCTATTCTTCTTTAACTAGTGGTTGAAATGCATAGACATTTTCAGATAGGCTTACTCCCAATTTATTCTTCTTTAACTGGTAGTTGAAATGCATTGATATTTCCAGACAGGCTTATTCCTTATTTATTTATATAACCATTTGACAATGTTACATTCAGATCAACATCCTCCTTATCATGTCACTCTATATAGTCAACCATCACATAAAGCACAATATTTGAAATACACTAGATTATCTTCTATAAGAATATATGCTTTTGGATTCAATACTAATCTTGTTTTAGAAATCTTGTCATATTTACATGATTTACAAGTCTAGCCTCAAATATGTCTAATACAAAATGGATAATTCCCCAAATAATGACATTGTAAAAATAGGTGACCTGTCCATAATCCTAAACCACATTGGTTAACATAACATTACAAACTAAAACCTCATTAGGAAAAATAATGTTAGGAAAAACAAAAAGTGAAACTGTGAGATAGAGTAAATAGATTATCATTTGATAGCCCCAAAATATATTATTTTCAAGATGTTATGTAATTTATTCATTAGCACACCTAAGGCAGTCACTATGTGAAAATTACTTATAATAACAAGTAGCATAGGCAGAAGTAGAACTTCACCATGAATATTTCCATCAATAGAACTAGGATAATGATAGATTCTAATAAAATTATTAACTTGGCTTGTTGGTGCATGAATTAACACCATGCAACACCCTATGGGCATACAATTTGTGAGGAATTACTCATAACAAATAGCTGAGGTAGAAGTAGAACTTCACTATGGATTTATTTGCATATGCTTTAATTATTCAACAACTACCATGCTTGTAACCACTAATATTTTAATTTTATTTCTTTTATGTTTGTCTTGCTCCACCATCAAACAACTTTTGTTTTATGAACTTTGTGTGAATTTTAGGAGAGATTATTTTGATTTTGTATCTCATGCATCTTACCCAAGTATGCAAATGTTTGCTCGATGTTTATATTATAACCTAGAAATTTGAATATTATAGTAACTTCCTTGTGTTGGGATGGGAGAAATTGTAGTACCCCTTCCTCGATCAGACCTTTTTAGACTCATGTTTGACTTCAATTGACTTTTTCATGGATACATCATATTGTGATATTTTACTTAGAGATTATGCAATGTTGTGATATGTTTTAATTTGAGTTGCAGTGTATGTTGTTCATGTAGTATTTCCTTATCGATGTTTAAATGGGATTTTATTAGATTACTGACATAGACTGACACATTCATTTTATATGTACAATGAGTTATATACATGTTTCATGTTGGTAAGTGTGGGGTGCGAGGAGATGATTTTTCTTCACTCACTACAGTGAGACAGGGAACGCCATGATTCTCCTTCACCGGTGTGTTTACTGTGGTTGTATATATATGCATGTGTGGTTCATTGATGTAGGGAATTGTAGGTACAAGTACCGTGTAGGTACAGGGTATCATCTCCACCTGGCTTCACAGGTCTGAGCGTACCTTACTGATCCAATGGAAGTGGAGGAGATAGTCCTAAGACCTATGTTTTACCCTAGTCATGCTCAAAGTGAGCATCGTCAGTCATTCGTCAGTTTCCCTATTGTTTGGTATGCGAGTCGTGCATTTATTTGAATTATTTTAGTTGCGTATTATGTGTTTGGTAAAATTGATTATTAAATCTTAAAGTATTTAATTAGATAAAATGTGCTTTATGCTTGGTATAGAAAAGAGATTAAATTAAATATGACTCTTGTATGTGTTTAGTCATTAAATCAATTGGTTCAATTATTAAATTAGTAAGTTTGAGCATGTATTATTTTCAAATGAGAAATAAAATATGTGTTTTGTTTTATGGGAAAATTTTATTGAAATTTAGAAAATAAAATATTTTCCTTCCTCATTGACTTTAAAAATGTAAATTGGAGATTCTCAATAAATGAAGAAAATCAATTTTGGAGAGAAAAGCTTTTTGCATTTAAACCTTATGGAAAGGATTTCATTGGTTAGAAAGAATTTCAACCTAAAATAATTTTAGGTTAATTTTTTTTATAAACCCACATTCTTTCATAAGAACGAGGAGGAGAAGTTTTGGAAGAAATTTGTGCATCTTTGTTGAAGAAATCTTCCAGATTGCATGTTGGGCTCTTCTCAGATTTCTTCCTGGATTGCTATTAAAGTTGGATTCTGGTTTTAAATATCTATGTTTTGTTTTAAAAAAATTATTTGGTTGAAGAAACCTCTCTGTGAAAAGAATTGATGTCAAATTTGTTGAATCATTCATTTAGTTTTGAAATGTGAAATTAACATGATTTTAAATCAGTTTTAGTTTTTTCCCCAATCTATTTTCTGATTGAAAAAATAATTCATTTAAAAAAATCAAATTTCCATGTGTGTCTATGTGTTGAAAAAAAGAAAGATTTTGAATCTCTCTTTTTAGTTTGTTCAAGTTAAATTTCTTATTTATAATGTCTAGTAGAGGAAAATTATTTTGTAATTTCTTTTAGGCATGCTGTTATGCTGCCAAAATTTTCAAAAAAAATAAAATTACATTCTCTGTTATTGTTTCCAAACAAAAAAATTTGAATTTTCTTAGTATGGGGTTTATTGTTATTTTTTTAAATGTAAAATAAATAATATTCTGGGAAAATTATTTCTCAGAAATTTTCCCAAAAATCTTTCTAAGTCTGTGTTTTTAGAGAGGGGAAATTTTTTTTTAAATAGTTTGGGGGGCAAAGGGGGGTATTTCTGGCGAGCCATGACACTCGACCCATGGCTAGTGAGACGTGGCTTCCCCAAGCCATGGGGAGTGGCCACGACAGTGGAGGCCATGTCGTGGTCTCCACACAACCAAGGTTGTGGGGAGACCACGACATGGTCCCCCTAGTCAACCCTTCCCTATGGAAAGGGAGCCCATGTGGCTGTAAAAAGCCACGTGGGTGGGTTTTTTTTTTTAAAATATAAAGTTTTTATTTTTTTATTTTTTTGGTTAAAGTTTTAAATTTTAAATTATATTAAATAATTAGAATATATATATATATATATAGTTAGTTTATATATATATATATATATATATATATATATATGGAAAAAAATATATTTAAATTTGGGAAAATTTAGAATAGATATTTTTATTTAAAAAATAAAATAGAAATGATTACTTATTTGGGAAAAATATCAATATTAGTTTAATTAATATTTAGATTAATTTATATATTTTTTATATGTATATCATATATGTATAATTATGTAAATGAGATTTTGGTGTTTAATTTGTAATCAGATGGTGAATTTATTTATATGATGTAATTTGAATTATAGGAGAAATAGAGATGGTTGAAATGTATTTTTAACGAAATAGAAAATTATTATCGTTTTAAGATAAGTGAAGTTGTGCGTGTTTAATTATGGTATTCACATTTATTTTCAAAACTGCAAATCTTTGGCCAGTTTATTAAATGTGGTCATATGGTGGTTTTCATGGTTGTGCATTTTTCGTGTCAATGATTTTTGTCAGTTGGTTAACCTTATGGGAGGGTTGATTTTGGCCAAGTGGTTTTCTACTGTATTGAACTCTGTGTACTCTTTCATGTGTATACCTTCGTTTTGGGAGTTCATGTGACTTTTGGTTAAGTGTCATATGGGAGAGTGGCTTTCGATTGGGGGCCGCACCCAATGTGGTTGCAGGGTAACCCATCGAAAGTTTTTTTAAGTAAGTAATAACTTAATAATATTTAGGGGGCTTGATAGTTGAAACACCAAGTAAGATAATTATGCCTCACTCATGGTTGAGTGCTAGTACAGACTCAGGATGCAGCGAGAAAGCCTGAAATGGCAAACCAACAACCTTGTCCTCATGAAAGGATTGTTTGGGTCCACATGAGACTTGGATGGGGTCGGGGGTTTGGGAGAGGTTACCAGGATAACCCATGATGGGGTCGAAACCTATGGAGGTCTACCAAGATAACCATACCAAGCTATGTGATGACACTCTTTCCTTATGGTCACTAGTTGTAGTCTTGTTGATTTCACTTGTTTTAATGTGGAGTCATGTCTTGGGAGTTTAGTTCTTGTGAGTCATTCTGATGATGTGAGTTTGACCATGTGTGTGTGCATACCTATAGGTTGCTAGTGGGTCTTATTCCTATCTCCTAGCACGGTGGGGTGGTTCTTTTTGGATCCACATGGTCGGGTGGTAGTGCCACTTTCCATCGGTATCATGTTCACTTCCTTGTTGCGAGGGTTGTCTTTGTAGGTGTTCCAGATGCTCTTTGGTCTTGATCATCTCCTTGTTCCAGTTGGATTTCCTTTGTACTCCTTGGATTCATTGTACCTATTTGAACCTTATGAGTTCAGTTGTATCATTTGTATTATTATGCCTTCTTGGTATGTTGCAAACTATGCAATTCATTATATGATCTTTTATTTAATTCATATGTTATCCTATAATTTAAATGCAATGTATTTGAGATATGATAAGTTGTTAGATTTTGTAATGGTAAATATGGGGTTATTGAATGAGTTATTGTAGTAAACTTGATGTATGCAATCATTAGTATGTAATGAAATCAAATTCTAGTATGTAATTTTAAACATGTCTAATTCAGTTCTTTAAATGAATATCATTACAATGTATTAGGAATAGTCAACATGCATCTTAAGTGTATTAGTGAACCTTATGCTTTCAGTTTCTTTTTATAGTAATGTTCGTTGGAAACCCTTTAGGAATTTGGTTAAGTCTTTCGCTTGTGTAATTAATCAGTGCAATGTTATAACTTAATGCACCTTAATGATATGTTATGTTTTTTAAAAAAAAATCGTCTTTTATTCGTATGCTTTAGTGTGATCCTTTAGGGTTTCTTAGTGGGGCATTCCAATTGTTATCATAGCGCAAGTTTAAACATTGGGTACTCTAGTTTAAATTGAGCCCATTCAACTTGACCTTTTGCTTAGTCTTAGTGTTTGTGTTTCCCTTGTCAGTATCCTTGCCATAGATCTAAACTTTTGCTATTGTGATGTGTTAAGGATTATGGCTAGGAAAGCCAAAGGTAGAGGTCGTGGAGGTGGCCATGATTGAGGTAGAGGTGAGGGACAAGGTCGTAGTTCAGGTCATCACAGTCCTTCACTGTAACCCACTCATGAGAGTGTAGAGAAGGTCTAGTCTATCCATCAGAGTGTGCAGCACACTGTAGAGCAGTTTCTCAAAAGGGAGGAGCTGAGGCAGATGTTTTAGGAAGTGCTAGCCAGACTTGGCCCTAGACCTGAGGCCAAGTAGCCTGGCCATGCTCAAATGGGAGAGTCTTACCATCAAGATCTTGAGGAGAGGGAGAGAGAGAGAGAGAGAGGTATTCCAAGAGGAGAGAGGTCTCAGTGGACCAGGATTCAGTCATTATGGGGTATATCAAGGATTTTATGAGATCCCGTCCTCCTTCCTTTGACGGTTTGAGTACCGGACTCGAGGCCGAGACTTGGTTGATAGACTTGGAGAGGTGTTTTGCCATGCATCTGTATGGTAGTAACACCAAGGTGAGGTGCGCCATCATGCATCTCCAGAAAATTACTTCTATTTGGTGGTAGTTGGAGGAGGAGAGGATCAGTTTAGACATTAGCACAGTGACTTGGGAGATTTTCCAGGAGAGATTTAGAGAATGCTTTCTCTCAGCTCAGCGGAGACAGTGTCGAGCAGATGAGTTTCATGCGTTACGCCAGTTTGGCATGACTGTTGATCAGTATGAGCATAGGTTTTATGAGCTCAAACAGTGTTCTGGTATTGGGAATGATGAGGCTATGTTGGTCCAACACTTCTTGAGAGGTCTTAATAACTGCATCAGTGGAGGAGTGAGAGTATTTGAGCCTACATCAGTGGAGTTAGTCATGGCGAAAGCTAGGCTAGTAGAGCAGAATCTTGCCCATGCTCATGATGGTCAATCTGGAGTTCAGATTGAGAGTGTGCCTTACAGTGGGTCTAGATCTAGAGGGAATCAGTCCCAGACTATTGTACCTTTTAGGAGCTTTCGGACACCCGCTAAGAGTGGGCAGCAGTAGCAACAAATTTTTCAGTCGAGGTCGAAATAGTTTGAGGTCCAGCAGGGGGCAACTCTCAGTCTAGGAGGAATGAGAATTGTCATAGGAGTAGGCAGAGTTTCCCAGGACAGTCCTCTTAGAGTGCTTCACAAGCCCCTAGTAGGGGAAGTTTCCAGCAGTCCAGTGGGTCGTCTAGAGGTAGAGGACCTGGTAGAGGAGCTTGTTTCTCCTGTGGTCAGAATGGCCATATAGCTGCACAGTGTCCTCAACATTATCTTCAAATTGGTAGTTAGAGACTGACAACATCAAAGCCTACAGTTGGGGATGCAGATAGATCCCATAGAGTTTTCATGGCGGTTGATGACCGCCAAGCTGAGCACCAGGGTACAATGATTGAGACTACATGTGTGTTGGGTGGTATTTCTTTCTCAATAATATTTGACTCTGGTGCTTCTGATTATTTTATATCTTCCTCCATTGTGGAGCAGTGTGGGCTCACATCTGCTAGACAAGAGAATAGGTGGCAAATAGAGTTGGCTATTGGTTTTTGTGTGGTGGTATATTCCTTAATTCCCAGATGTGAGTTGGACCTAGGACCCTTTTCTACCATAGTTGACCTTCGAGTCATTCCTTTGGGGTCTTATGGAGTTGTGTTGGGGATGGATTGGTTAGCATCTCACAATGCTAGAGTAGACTATCGTCAGAAGATAGTGGAGTGTCTAGATGATCATGGCAAGATAGTTGCAATAGTTGCTATTCCTAGACCTATTTCCCTTCGTATGATCTTCGCTATGCAGCTTAAGTAGTGTATGCATAAGGGATGTCAGATTTTTGTAGTTTCTCTTGAGGACATGGATGAGGAGAGAAGTAGGGAAGTTGCTCTTGATAGTCACACTTTTCTTCGGGAGTATGCCAATGTGTTTCCTATTGACATTCCTGATATGCCTCTCAAGCGAGATATTGACTTTTGCATTGATTTAGTTCCTGGAGCGTAATCTATTTTGAGAGCACCATATCGAATGACTACTCAAAAGTTGAGTGAGTTGAAGTTGCAGATGAAGGAATTGGTGGCCAAGCAGTTCATTCGTCCTAGTGTTTCTCCTTGGGGTGTGCCAATTATCTTCGTTAAGAAGAAAGATGGTTCTCTTTAGTTATGCATTGATTACCGACAGTTGAATAAGGTAACCATCAGGAATCAATATCCATTGCCTCAAATAGATGATCTTTTTTATCAGGTAAAGGGAGCCAAGGTGTTCTCTAAGATTGATCTGAAATCTAGGTATCATCAGTTGTGCATTCATGATGCAGATATTCATAGAACAACTTTTTGTACCCGTTATGGTCACTATGAGTTCATAGTGGTGCCATTTGGGTTGACGAACGCGCCTTCAGTTTTCATGAGCCTCATGAATAGAGTTTTTCTCACCTACCTTGATCATTTTGTCCTTGTGTTCTTGGATGATATTCTGATCTATTCTAGATCTATGGAAGAGCATGAGGGTCACTTGCGATAGGTATTGCAGTGATTGAGGGAGAATCAACTTTATGCCAACTTGGTGAAGTGTGATTTCTTCCAATCTAATGTGAACTATCTTGGTCATGTAATTTCAGGAGGTGTATCTGTGGATCCTTCTAAGATCCAAGCCATTGTAGATTGGTCAGCTTGGACTAATGTTTCTGAGGTTCGAAGTTTTATGGGTTTGGTCGGATATTACCATCGCTTTGTTCAGAGTTTCTCTCCAGGATAGGTCACCTGATCACTTCTCTTCAGAGGAAAGGGAAGAAGTTTGTTTGGTCAGAATAGTGTGAGACAACTTTTGTTACCTTGAAAGAACTCCTTTTTAGTGCTTCAATTTTGGCAGTTCCTGATCCATCCAGAGATTTCATGGTTTGCACAGATGCCTCTTTGGAAGGCATAGGAGTAGTGATTATGCAAGATGGTCGTGTGGTAGCCTATAAGTCTCACAAACTCAAGGACCACAAGATGAACTATCTAGTTCATGACTTAGATTTGGCAGTTGTAGTTCATGCTTTAGTCAGGTGACAACATTTTCTATTGGGGCGTCGGTTTGAGTTGCACAGTGATCACCGTAGTTTGAAGTATATTTTCACGCAGCCGAACTTGAATGCTTGATAGCGAAGATGGATGGAATTCCTCTATGAGTATGATTTTGAGGTTCCATATATTCAGGGAAATAGAATGTAGTGGCAGATGCTTTGAGTCGTAGGCGACATGAGGTTGCAACATTGTCCCTTGGGGTGGATTTGAGAGAGAGAATTCTTGGGATTCTTCCTCAAGACACTTGGTATCAAGAGGTTAGAGCCGTGACTGAGACGGGAAGACCATTAGAGGGTAGATATTATGGATATAACCTTGAGGCAGATGTTTTTCTTTGACATCTTCAGCAGATCTGTGTACCTCCTTTGGATGGACTTCATGTTATGATCATGACCGAGGCTCATCGTGAACCTTATTCGGCACATCCTGGTGTCAAGAAGATGCACGTAGATCTTAGACAGATATATCATTGGGCTGGTATGAAACATGACATTGCTGATTTTGTGTCGAAGTGTCTAGAATGTCACGGGCAAAGGCGGAGCATCAGCACCCTGCAGGGTTTTTACAACCTAATTTGGTACCAGATTGGAAATGGGACATCATTTTCATGGATTTCATAGTTGGGTTGCCTGTTTCTTCACGTCGTCATGATGCCATCATGGTCATTGTTGAAAAATTGATCAAAGTTTCTCATTTTGTTCCTAGTAGATCTTCTTATACAACAATAGTGGTGGCACGGGTTTTCATGGAAGATGTGGTGAGGTTGCATGGGATTCCTAGGCGAATCATTTCTAATAGACATTGTGTCTTTACTTCAGCATTGTGGACCTCACTTCAGCATGCATTAGGGGTCTAGTTGAACTTTAGTTCATCTTATCACCCAGAGATCGACAGTCAGACCCATGAATCAGGTTTTGGAGGACATGCTTCACATGTATGTTATGGACCAACAGTCACGCTGGGAGGAATATCTATACTTTGTGGTGTTTGCTTATAACAATGGATATCACAACTCCATAGGTATGTCTCCCTTCTAGGCATTGTATGGTCGTCCTTGCCATACTCCTTTGAGTTGGAATCGGTTAGAGGATAGGGTGCGTATAGGACCGGATATGCTTCGAGAGATGGAGCAACAGGTTGAGCAGATTCGTGGGCATATAGGTAGAAGAAGTATGTCGATGCTCATAGAGTGGAATGTTAGTTTTCTATTGGCGATCATGTGTTCTTGATAGTGCATCCACAAAAGAGTCTGATTCGTTATGAAAAGGGTTCTAAGTTGGCGCCTCATTTTATTGGCCCTTTTGAGATCCTTGAGAGGATAGGACATGTTGCCTACCGTCTTGCCTTGCCACTGAGCCTATCCCGCATCCATGATGTTTTTCATGTTTCAGTTCTTAGACCTTATCATCCTGATGTGACCCATGTTCTTGATTGGAACACATTGCAGGTCGAGGACGAACAACTTTCTATGGACCTCGTGCACATTCTGCAGCGTCGGGGTTTGACCCTCAGGGGTCATACCATCGACCAGGTAAGGGTCCTATGGGACCCAAATGATGAGACCTCGACTACATGGGAGGATGCAACGAAGATGAGAGAGCTTTATTCTTATTTGTTTTAGGCTTCCAGGAGTAAGCCTAGTTTTGGGGGGGAGAATGTAGTACCCCTTCCTCGATCAGCCCTTTTAGACTCATGTTTGACTTTAGTTGACTTTTTCAATGGATACATTATATTGTGATATTTTAATTAGACATTATGCAATGTTGTGATATGCTTTAATTTGAGTTGCAGTGTATGTTGTTCATGCAAAATTTCCTTATTGATGTTTAAATGGGATTTTATTAGATTACAGACATGGACTGACACATTCATTTTATGTACGATGAGTTATATACATGTTTCATGTAGGTAAGTGTATGGGGTGCGAGGAGATGATTTTACTTCACTCACTTTGGTGAGACAGGGAACACCATGATTCTCCTTCACCGGTGTGTTTATTGTGGTTGTATATATATGCATGTGTGGTTCATTGATGCAGGGAATTGCAGGTACAAGTACTGTGTAGGTACAGGGAATCGTCTCCACCTGGCTTCACAGGTCTGAGTGCACCTTACTGATCTGATGGAAGTGGAGGAGATAGTCCTAAGACCTACGTTTTACCCTAGTCGTGCTCAAAGTGAGTGTTGTCAGTCATTCGTCCATTTCCCTGTTGTTTGGTATGCGAGTCATGAGTTTATTTGAGTTATTTTAGTTGCATATTATACATTTCGTAAAATTGATTATTAAATCTTAAAGTATTTAATTAGATTAAATGTGCTTTATGCTTGGTATAGAAAAGAGATTAAATTAAATATGACTCTTGTATGTGTTTAGTCGTTAAATCAATTGGTTCAATTATTAAATTAGTAAGTTTGAGAATGTATTATTTTCAAACGAGAAATGAAATATGTGTTTTATTTTATGGGAAAAGTTTATTGAAATTTAGAAAATAAAATCTTTTCCTTCCTCGTTGACTTAAAAAATGTAAATTGGAGTTTTTAAATAAATGAAAAAAACAATTTTGGAGAGAAAAGCTTTTTGCATTTAAACCTTATGGAAAGGATTTCATTAGTTAGAAAGAATTTCAACCTAAAATAATTTTAGGTTAAAATGTTTTATAAAACCACATTCTTTCATAGAAACGAGGAGGATAAGGTTTGGAAGAAATTTGTGCATCTTTGTTGAAGAAATCTTCCAGATTGTAGGTTGGGCTCTTCTTAGATTTCTTCCCGGATTGCTATTAAGGTTGGATTCTGGTTTTAAATATCTATGTTTTGTTTTAAAAAAATTATTTGGTTGAAGAAACCTCTCTCTGAAAAGAATTGATGTCAAATTTGTTGAATCATTCATTTAGTTTTGAAATGTGAAATTAACATGATTTTAAATCAGTTTTAGTTTTTTCCCCAATCTATTTTCTAATTGAGAAAAGAATTAATTTTAAAAAATCAGATTTTTGTGTGTGTCCTTGTGTTGAAAAAAAGAAAGAAATTTCATTTTTGAATCTCTCTTTTTAGTTTGCTCAAGTTAAATTTCTTATTTATAATGTCTGGTAGAGGAAAATTATTTTCTAATTTCTTCTGGGCATGCTGTTATGTTGCCAAAATTTTCAAAAAAAATAAAATTACATTCTCTGTTATTGTTTCCAAACAAAAATTTCTGAATTTTCTTAGTTTGAGGTTTATTGTTTTTTTTTTAATGTAAAAGAAATAATATTCTGGGAAAATTATTTCTCAAAAATTTTCCCAAAAAGATTTCCGAGTTTGTGTTTCCAAAGAGGGGAAATTTTAAAAAAAAATAGTTTTTTTTTGGGGGGTGGGGGCGGGGGGGGGCGTGTTTCTGGCGAGCCATGGCACTCGACCCATGGCTGGGGAGTCATGGCTTCCCCAAGCCATGGGGAGTGGCCTTGATAGTGGAGGCCATGTCGTGGTCTCCGCACAACCAAGGTTGTGGGGAGACCACGATATGGTCCCCCCTAGCTAGCCCTTCCCTATGGAAAGGGAGCCACGTGGGTGGGTTTTTTTTTGTTTTTTTTTTAATATAAAGTTTTAAATTTTATTTTATTTTTTAAAAGTTTTAAATTTATAATGTTTAAATTATATTAAATAATATATATATATATATATATATATATATATATATATATATATATATATATATATATATATATATATATATATATATATATATATATAGTTTTTTTTATATATATATATATGGAGAAAAATATATTTAAATTTGCAAAAAATTAGAATAGATATTTTTATTTTTTAAAAAAATGGAAATGATTATTTATTTGGGAAAAATATCAATATTAGTTTAATTAATATTTAGATTTTTTTTTTTATATGTATAGCATATATGTATAATTATGTAAATGAGATTTTGGTGTTTAATTTGTAATGAGATGGTAAATTTATTTATATCGTATAATTTGAATTATAGGAGATATAGAGAACCTTGGTCGACATGTATTTTTAACGAAATAGAAAATTATTGTCGTTTTAAGATAAGCTAAGTTGTGGGTGTTTAATTACTATATTCACATTTATTTTCAAAACTGCAAGTCTTTGGCCAGTTTATTAAATTTGGTCGTATGGTGGTTTTCATGGTTGTGCATTTCTCATGTCAATGATTTGTCAGTTGGTTAACCTTATGGGAGGGTTGATTTTGGCCAAGTGGTTTTCTACTGTATTGAACTCCGTGTACTCTTTCATGTGTATACCTTGGTTTTGGGAGTTCATGTGACTTTTGGTTAAGTGTCATATGGGATAGTGGCTTTCGATTGGGGGTCGTGCCCAAAGTGGTTGCACAGTAACCGATCAAAAGTTTGCTTAAGTAAGTGATAACTTAATAATACTTAGGGGGCTTGGTAGTTGAAACACTAAGTCAGATAATTATGCCTCGCTCATGGTTGAGTACTAGTACAAACTCAGGATGCAGTGAGAAGGCCTGGAATGGAAAACCAACAACCTTGTACTCACGAAAGAATTGTTTGGGTCCACATGAGACTTGGATGGGGCCAGGGATTTGGGAGAGGTTACCAGGATAACCCATGATGGGGGTCGGGACCTATGGAGGCCTGCCAGGATAACCATACCAAGCTATGTGATGACACTCTTCCCTTATGGTCACTAGTTGTAGTCTTGTTGATTTCACCTGTTTTAATGTGGAGTCATGTTCTGCGAGTTTACTTCTTGTGAGTCATTCTGTTGTTGTGAGTTTGACCATGTGTGTGTGCATACCTATAGGTTGCTAATGGGTCTTATTCCTATCTCCTAGCACAGTGGGGTGGTTCTTTTTGGAGCCCCATGGTCGGGTGGTAGTGCCACTTTCCATTGGTATCATATTCACTTCCTTGTTGCGAGGGTTGCCTTTGCAGGTGTTCTAGATGCTCTTTGGTCTTGATCATCTCCTTGTTCTAGTTAAATTTCCTTTGTACTCCTTGGATTCATTATTGTACCTATTTGAACCTTATGAGTTTAGTTGTATCATTTATATTATTATGCCTTCTTGGCATGTTGTAAACTATGTAATTTATTATATAATCTTTTATTTAATGCATATGTTGTCCTGTAATTTAAATGCAATGTATTTGAGATATTATAAGTTGTTAGATTTTGTAATGGTAAATATGGGGTTATTGAATGAATTATTATAGTAAACTTGATGTATGTAATCATGAGTATGTAATGAAATCAAATGCTAGTATGTAATTTTAAACATCTAATTTAGTTCTTTAAATGAATATCATTGCAATGTATTAGGGATAGTTAACATGCATATTAAGTGTATTAGTGAACCTTATGCTTTCAATTTCTTTTTATAGTAATCTTCGTTGGAAACCCTTTAGGAATTTGGTTAAGTCTTCCGCTTGTGTAATTAATCAGTGCAATGTTATAACTTAATGCATCTTAATGATATGTTATGTTTAAAAAAAAAATCCACTTTTATTCCTATGCTTCAGTGTGATCCTTTAGGGTTTCTTGGCGGGGCATTACAAAAATAGATAACTGGTTTGAAAAAGTCACTTTGTGTCAATGCTATTTTTTTATTTTTTATTTTTTAATAGGTAATGGGCTGAAGCCGAAATGCATACATACCCTACCCCCTTGTGGGATTTGAAGTTGTGACCTCTGTTTCAAGAGCACAAGTTCTCCACCACTAGGCCAACTCGGGTTGTACACTTTATACCAATGCTATTATCTATTGTTTATTAAATAATTTCACATTGTTGTTTTCCATAAAAAGAATCTCAAAGCCACTTTATAGATATAAGGGCCACTGATACTTTTTGGTTGATTTAGGCAGCACCTGACCTTAGAATCTTCTATTTCTTGTGTTATTAATGAAATATATGTTGAGAGTTATTTAGTTTTTGGTACTTTCAAAATATCTATTTCCCAATTGAAGTCTTGCCAAAAAAGAATTAAAGGCATGGTTGTCTATTTTTTGACATTATTATTGTATTAGTCAAATTCCCTAGGGAATATGCTTAGATTAACTAATTTATTCATTTTTGGTTAATGTAGCTTAGAGAAAATCTATGCCTCTGTGTGCTAAACTATGTTGTCTTGATACTCTTGTTCTGTAGTTAAACTTTCCTATAGAGAGACTTCATTTCTATGATAGGTAAGCTCCATCTTTTTCATTTGAGAATATGGTTCCTAGTAGTAATTGTATACGATGAAAAATAATGATGACAAACTATTGTGAAACCGCAAATATCCAACCATAATAAACCCTAGTTCTACAACCAAACATTCACCATACACCAATGAAGATACCTAAGAACATGCAAATCAACAAATGAAACAATATTACCATTCACATGCCAAGTAGGGTTTCAATCTCCATTGTCTCCTATCTCCATTGATCTTGTTTGATATATATTTTCTCTTAGGTTTTGTATGTGCACAAGAGCTCAACAAAGAAAAAATTGTGGTTGTGAAGTCACTTGATTGCAAGAAGGTTTGATTGCATACGTATTGATTAAATTTGATAACGATGAGATAATCCTCTTATATAGAAGATGCTTTAGAAAATGGAGGGATAAGATTAAGAGGTGAAATAAATAAATGGTCAGCTAGGATTAAAGGGTATGATGAAGAAAATAATAAAATAATGAAGGGGTATGTAGAGGAGAATTAAGAGATAAATGACATGTGTTGTAGAAGGGAAAAAGCTAATGAATTAATTAAATAAATACAAATTTATTTAATTAATAAATGAAGTGGGAGCAATTAAATAAATAAAACATTTATTTAATTTAGGGAAAGAATAATTTAAATAAAAAATATATATTTATTTAAATGAGAATGGGCTAGAAAAGGCTAAATGAATTCATTAAATAAATAAAAGTTTAGTTAATTAATAAAAGACCTAGGATAAAGTAATTAAATAAATAAAAATATTTAATTAATTAAATAGGACAATTTTAGGTGTCTATAGTAATTTTTACACAAAATAGTCGATTTTTTTTTTTTTTTTTGTAGGTTGTTTAGAAGATTAGAAATTTCTTAAGAAGCAAAAACAAGTTCTCTATGAATGGAGTATCTAATGCTCAATCCAACAGTTACAACCACATGAAAAAAATTGTAGTTTTGTAATGTACTCCAATAAATCAATTATATTTTTGGAAGTCTTCCTTTCTGAAAATAAGTGAATAGCTTCATTTTTTTTTCTTCAACCCTTTTATATGTAGCTCACATGGGCATCCACCCATCATATAGAGGGGTCTCAAAAAATACATGGTGGATGTGGACCATGTTTGCCCTATTCTTTGGATTCTATATTCCTTTGTATATATTATTAAGGTGAAGTTTGATAATATTTTTCTAAACTTCCTTTTTAGAGTTTGGTTTTATGCTTACTAATAGTTGTTAATGAAAGCCCATTTTTGCGCATGGTAGTATTGGTGCACTTACTAAAAAATATTCCTTCCAAAAGCTAATAAATCTTTGCATTTTAAGAGAATGTGAAATCCGTTTAATGCAGTTAATGTTTTGATAGACAAGATGGTTTACAGGTAACATGGTATATAAACATATCATTTTAAATGAAAAAGGCAATTTTGTTAACAAGAGTCAAGCACAAACTGTTAACATTACTTGACTATGAAATTTTATAAATACAATGTCTACAAAATTTTATAACCATCCCATAAGAAATGCCCAATTATGTTGCCAAAAATATTTTTTTATTGCAAAAACATAATAAGAATTCTCACTGAGATAGTTCACAACTAAATGCATCAATGACAAACATTTTTGAAAAATTATCATAACATTGATAGATATAAACAATTGGGTTAGTTAAGAAACTACTTTAAAATGCACAAATTTCCAAGTGAATGGTGCGGGTTCATCCATAGAGCTCAAAATGCATGTACACAATCTTGTACAATATTTCTGGTAGGGAATTTTGTGCAATTTTAATCTCCAAGGTAATTAATGATATAAGTGGAGATAGACGACAATCTACTTGATCAGAGAACTTAACATGGATACCCTTAGTAGTTTCATATTTTTTCATGTAATAAAATGCTAATAGGGAGATATCTTTTTTCGGCAAGGTCTGAATATTCAACATGTTGATGAAGGAGAATTGTCATTATGTGTAATATTCAAAAGTTCATGAGACTTATCAATAATATAGGCATTTCAAAATGAAGAATGGTAGATTTGCTCCAACTTTACAGTTTCATGTCCAAATTAATTATCAATAAAAAACCAATTTCATTCACAAATCGCTCATATTGAAAGAAGCATTCCAATGTATAGCTAGCAATATGAATAAAATATTGAAAATACATAGTTGTCATCAAATGAGCATGGAACATTTGCTTTAATTACTATAGAGAAGGAAGAATGAATTTGTTTTATTTAAAAATCATTATATGGTAACCAAAAACATTCCTCATGATATACTTTATCAATCTATTTTGGTGGAAGTTGATTTATATCAAGATCCTTGTGAGATGTATGCAACAAAAGTCTTTCTTCCATTTAGATATTCATGAATCCATTCAAAGATGGAGTGTTAGTATAATCAATGCATTAAATGGTAATGTGTGTGGGAAAAGCGGGTCGATGAAACTCAAAATGTGAAAATGTTGTTCAAAGGACTTATCCACACACCCATAGGACTTCTTGGTGCAAGTTATGGAGTCATGAGGAATGACTCAACTTCCCAAGGTAGGTTCCATGGTTCTCTATCTCACAAGGTCCCTCAAGCCAGTGCCTTTACTCTCAGATCATTGAGCAAAGTGACTTAGGGATGACGAATGCAAGAATGAGGGATGTTTTAGATTGGTTTTAACATGAATGCATCCTATTTATGCATGATTCTACAAATGAACTAAACTGGATTATAAGATGACAAGGTTAGTAGCAATACTATCCTAACATGATATACTAATTATACTATTTAAGCTAATGATAATAGAAATGCTCTAAAATGCTTCTTATATTAATTCCTATTACAAAGAGAGGCTAGATGTATTGATAAAATTGAGCATAAATGAGATAAAAAAAACTTGGATCCTTTAAATGGAGGAATGAGGGCTCTATTTATAGAAGAAACAGGGTAATGGATGGTTTGGATTGAAGGATCTAATCAAGGGTCAGGATCGAAAGTTATCAATCCATGTTTACAATTTCCACCAATGAAATGGTGACAACTGTCAACATAAGACTGCTTGAGAGGAGAGGAAGGAAGCATTAAATGCTTGAGAAGACCTCACGGTTACCTTAGAAGGTAAGGGTTAAGGTTAGGTTAAGGTTATCCATTGGATAAAGCTTTTACCCAAAGGATAAACTCTTGTGCAAAGGTTAAAGGGATAACCATGGTCAAAGCAATAAATGCTTGATGAGACCCCTGGGCTAGAAGAGGGTTGGGTTAGGCAAAAAGTTTCTAACCATGCCACTAAGGGTTAGTTAACCATTAATGGTTTGAAGACTTTGGGGACAAATTTGTAAGAGTCCTTCCAAATTTGGGACATTCAACAAGTTAGCTTGTTGAAGGCATAAAGGCTTTAATGCCTTTTGAAGACTTTACTCCAAATTTGAGAAGTGACCTCCTCAAATTTAGGGAAAGGGGATAATTGATGGGTTTAGGCTTAATTGATTAGGATTAGATAGGTTCTAGAAGAATTTAGGAAGGGGGTTAGGAGGCAAGTGGGAGATGTAGGATTTTGCAAGTGGGTGGGGAAAATAGAATTTAATTAAAATAAATTAATTTTTTTCAATTGTGGTTGCAACTTGCATTTGTAGGATTTTGCAAGTGGGGGGATTTAAATAAATTAGATTTATTTAATAGGGGTGAACTATTTAATAAAATGTAAATTTGATTAAAAAGTAGAGAGAAGGGATTTAATTAAATAAAATGATTTATTCAATTAAATGATATAAAAGGGCTTAAGTGAATTTAAATAAATAAATTGAATATTTTATTTAATTATATAGAAGAATGTGGGTGATTTAATTAAATTAGATTTAACTAAATAGAGGAATGATAATAAAATGAACATTAAATATTAATTTAGGAATATGGTCATTTTTATATGTCTACATTTTGCCCATCTTTGAAGTGACGTGTGTGCACATGTTGATTCAAAGAAAATGATGTGTCATCATGATTTGGTTGTGATTAGTGTGATGTCGTGTCGAGATATTCATGTCGTGCCCCAGATTTAATAAATGATGTTGATAATGCCCCCTTAGGAGATGAATCAAAAATTTGAAAATTTGAGTTGATAAATTTGATTGCATTTGAAATTTTGTCTATGTTGAATGCAATAATTTGATTCATCTCCCAATAATGATGTTTGTTAGGGTTAGAAGTGAGACCACGAGCAATTTTCATGTTCCACCATATAACCCTAATTTCCATTTACCCTATAAAAAGGTAAAAAGTGATTTATTTTGTCTCATTTGTTCTTGTTGACTTGGAGAAAGTGACATTTGGAGAGAAAGTCAAGATGTCGGTTCCCTTTGCTTCTCATCGTTTTGAGCGTGTTCAGAGGCCCGCCATGTATGGACCACCGATAAGTCATCATTTTTGACCCCTGTTTGATTTTTATTTTGTCATTTTTAGGCACGTTTTTGAATTTTTCCACACGGATTTAATGGTTTAGCGTGTCGGGTAAAAACCGTAGCACATACGATAAGAAGTTTAGTGCATAGTGTTTAATGAAGCAGGGTAGCGTCCGAGTAGGTTAGGATAGCTTGGCGGTGGGGTAGGGTAGCGCATCGAGGGCACAGGGTAGCACGTAGGAAAGTCCTAGCGCACAGGGCTAGTGGGGGCTCGCATGGGTAGTGTAGGATAGCGCGTAGGTATGACCTAGCGCTTAGGGTTAGGTTCGCAGCGTAGGGCTAGGGTAAGATAGCGCATGGGGGGTTTTAGCACTTAAGGTAGTTTAGCAGAAAAAATTGGGTAAAGCATGATTTTGGATGAAGAAAAATAGGTAGGTTTTTGCCAGTTTTGTTAGGATGGGTGTGATAGTTAGTCTGCGTGTCTGCTGTCATTATTTTGATAAGTCATCCAATATGAGTTCCAATATGGTTTTTGGATAAATAACTTGATTTGATTTGCAATGTTTCAAGTTGATGTTGATCTGATGTTGATTTGATATGATGTGGATTTTGATATGGATGTTTGACATGGATGTTTGATATGAACTTGATTTGATATGCATTGTTTCAAGTTGATATAAATGTGGAACTTGAGTTGTTTTACTAGTTGATATGATTATGGAACATGAGTTGTGTTACAAGTTGATGCGAATGTGAAACTTGAGTTGTCTTACAAGTTGATGTGATTGTGAAACTTGAGTTGCGTTACAATTTGATATGAATGTAAAACTTGAGTTGTGTTACAAGTTGATATGAATGTGAAACTTGAGTTGTGTTACAAGTTGATATTGATCTGATGTGGAACTTGATTATATTTTCAATGTTTCAAGTTGATATGAATTTGATTTTGGTATGAATTGATATGATGAGGTAGCTGATATTGGACATGTTTCGTTTATGACATGAGCGCATTGAGGTTGTTCAGTCGCGAGAGCGATTTCCGAGACCGTGGTCGTTGATACCATGATTAACATAGGCAGACATGGATATTATTGAGAGGTGTGGCCTATCCTCTTTGTTAGAGATGCCTCGTTCTATCATTAACCAGGTTTGTTGACAGCTTTGGCCGAGACGTGGCATGGTGACACCAACACCTTCCATTTGGCGACAGGTGAGATCATAGTGACACCTGAGGATTGCTACTAGATCCTGTAGATTCCCGTGGTAGGTGCACTTTTACCTTATGAGCAGATAGAGGAGGGCAGGATAAAGGCTCTTCATTGGATATTATAGGATGATACGGTTTGTGGATACAAGATTTCCTAGTAGGAGTTCATTGATTTGGATTACGCTCCTCTACCATCAGTGCTGGCAGGGTTCATAGGCGGTTTCTTATGTCCCGACCGTAGGTCGAAGGGACTGGCAGTAGGATGGGGGTTGGTCTTGGAGGACATGGTGACACAAGGTCGTCGATTTGCATGGGGGTCTGCTATGTTGGCCCACTTATACAGGGATCTGCATCAGGTGGTTTACTTAGGGTATAGCAGTCTATCCACTGGAGTTACACTACTACAGGTATGGGCGTGGGAGCATATCCCCGCAGCCAGGCCACTTGCGGACAGAGATAGGCCTGTTGGGTGTGCTTATGCCTATGGATACCGAGGGATAGTTGTCCAGTGTAAGCTGGGCAAACTAGAGCATTGGAGGCAAGTGCTAGATGATATCGATACGGTCGTCTAGAGACCGTATATAGATTGTGAGGTATGGGAAGAGGATGGGATGGAGATGCCCTATGTCTACATATCCCAATTTTTGATAGGGCGAACGCCCTTTGTGATTGAGAGATTCCTGCACAACCGAGTGTTGCGGCAGTATGGACGACAGCAGGGGGTTCCACAGGGAGCATGTTTGTATACTCGATGGAGACATGATGTACCTGAGTGGGGACCCACTATTGATAGCGCAGTGGTGGTCGAGGAGTTCTTACACTTAGCCGACTAGATATGGGACTACGTCTATGGAGTAGTGGAAGCAGGGATGACGGAGGAGTTCGCCACACTATTTGTGGCACATGCAGTGGCTCAGATCCAGCGGAGATGATTCCCGATTTTTATGATGAGGATGAGCAGCCCGAGAGGCTAGGGAGACGGGAAGAGGATGGAGAGGAGCTAGATGAGGGAGGTGGGGATGGTGGAGGTGATGACGGTGGAGATGATAGAGGATGTGGCCAAGGTCGGCGAGGGGATAGAGGGAGAGGAGATCAGTTTAGGAGAGGAGACAAAGGTGGAGATCGAGGGAGGAGAGGAGATAGGGGTGGGGATGGTGGTGATAGAGGGATTCAGGTGGAGAAAGCAGTGCAGCGAACTGTGGTGGATAGAGGGAGGGGAGGTTTAGCTATTGGAGCCGGGGGTGAGGAGAGGGTAGGAGAGGTGATAGCAGCGGTGGGAGGGACAGATGACTTCAAACGACCGGCCCAGAGGAGGAGGTCAGATGTTTTACCCCCACCATCACTGAGGACAGGGGAGGGATAGGGGGTACCACTTCACATGTACCCATCCAAATGCAAATTTCGACGCACCAGGAGGACGTGTAGATTAGATCTTTGTAGTTTTCAGTGCAACATCTGCAGACACAGTTGTTGGCGCATCAACGTCAGATTACTTAGCTTACCACAGAGCGGGATACAAAGAGAGAGCATCAGGGTCGAGCAGAGGAGCTTGCAGAGAGATTGCAGAGAGTGACAATAGGTACCCCGATGCGAGACACACTAAGGGAGATATGACATACTACCATGGCGGTCGAGTACTATAGGCAGTTGTATGAAAACCTAGTCTCTAGAGAGCAGAGAGCCCCTAACTTTAATGCTAGTCGGTCATCTCGGAGTCAGTCAGGGATAGAGAGTAGGGGTGTGACGGGGCCACCTCGACAGGATCCACCTGGAGATCCAGGTGCTGGGACATCTGTTGTGAGATTGTCACCCTCAGGAGATAGTCATACCTGAGAGACGTTGTCTCTATTGTATTTTGTATTTGGATCGTTTTGTTGCATTTTGGGACAGACATGACATATTTTGAACATTTGATAATTTTTGAGATATATATATATATGACACCATTTTCCTTGATCCTCATGTGATGTGTTATGGATGATGCTTTCTATATGATTTTGATGCTTCTATGATGATGATGATGATGCAATGCTTAGATGTATGTGATTTGATATCTGATGAATATAATGTGTTAATGCATGAGGTTATAAGATATATCTTGAAAATGAGATGTATGATATGATATGCTGTGAGATGTATTTTGAAAAAGAGATGTATGATGTGTTATGATGTGAGATGTATTTTGAAAATGAGATGTATGGTGTGATATGTTGTGAGATGTATTTTAAAAATGAGATGCATGATGTGATATGCAACTAATTGTAAAATGATATGCAACTAATTGTACAATGATATGCAATTAATTGTAAAATGATATGCAACTAATTGTACAATGATATGCAACTAATTTGAGCATCCTCATTCTTATGTTTGTCATATTTGTATAGTCACATGTTTTTGCTTTCTTTGTAGTTATCATCATTGAGCATTGATTTGTTGGGATATGTTGAAAATTTATACAAGCATAATGGTATAATTGAACCATAATGACGAGAAAAATTAACATGATTTTTCATTTTGCAAGATAGCACAAGCGTCAAGGTATAATTGAACCAGAATGACCTAAGTGCGGATTGCGTATAAATAGACAAGATTAAACCATTTGTATGCGCAAAGTGGAATCATGTCTTCAGTGATATACTTTGAATCACGTCTCAAGACAAGTATTTGCACAATACAAGTGATTGCCTCACAGACAAAAAACTAAAAAAATATTGGAGTCCCCATGACTTTCTCTATCTCGATGCATTGTTGAGAAAATGTAGAGGATCCAATAGTTCAAAAAGTTCAAGCGCAAAAATAGTCAAAACTTCATGCAAGATGCAAACATTTGATAGTTCAAAAAATCATCCATCATGCGTTGTGAATCTTTTTAAGTGATCAATGTTTGTTTTTGTGATTTGTTGATTTGTTTGCTGGATACGATGTTCCAAGTTTACTGCAAGTTTTGATCAATGCTGCCCCTAGCTGAGTTTTCATCTTAATGCGGATATGTATAGTGATTACCAAGCCATGGTGGGATATGATGAAATGATATGTGGATAAACCAGGATAGTGACTATGCTAAGTATGTCCTGGATAATGCGATAAAATGTCGGGCAATGGCTAATAGTGTTGGACTGTGGATAGAACGACTTGTTAGTAAAGATAGATAGAGGAGTTGTCCCTTCGCAGTAGCGCCTATTGCCAGGTTTTCACCAGTTGCTTTTATTGTACCTTTTTATTTTCTTTTTCTTGATTTTTGATATTTTTTGATATTTTGATATTTTTGACTTTTTTTGTGCATTAGACTGCTCAAGTGTAGTATTTCTTTAGATGGATGTTGTTAGTTGGTTCGTCGAGCACATTTCCTTCTGAAGTTGTTAGCTCATAAGCACCTGATCCATAGGCTGATACGATGACATAGGGACCTAACCAATTAGGTTCAAATTTCCCTTTCTTTTCCTAATCTTGCTGATTTCAAGGATTTTCCTTGAGTATTGGATCACCAATTTTAAAAATTCTAGGAATAACCTTGTGATTGTAGCTTCTGCACATGCGTTGCTGATATGCTTTGAGGTGAGTATAGGCATGTTGGCATTTTTCATCTAGAAGTTCTAGCTCTTACAATCAGTTGACTCGATACTCTTCATCTAGAATGAGGCCTTTCAAAGAGACTCTAAGAGATGAAATTTCTACCTCCAAGGGTAAAATTGCTTCTGATCCATATACCAATGAATATGGTGTAGCTCCCGTAGGTGTGTGGATGCTAGTTCTGTATGCCCAAAGTGTTGGATTGAGTTGTACATGTCAATCTTTGCCTGCATCATTCACTGTTTTCTTTAGGATTTTCAATATTGTTTTGTTGGATGCTTCGGCCTGACCATTCCCCTGTGTGTAGTAAGGTGTAGAGAAACGATGTTGGATTTTGAATTTTTCACATAGTTCTCACACATATTGGTTTTTGAAAGGTCGTCCACTATCTATGATGATGGAACTTGGAATGCCATATCTGCATATTAGATAATTAAGAATAAAAGAGGCAATTTGTTTCCCAGTCACTATGGTCATTGGGACCGCTTCAATTCATTTGGTGAAATATTTTGTTGTAGTTATAATGAACTTGTGTCCATTTGAAGATGAAGGATGTATTTTGCAGACTAAGTCCAGTCCCCACTGGCAAAAGGCCCAGGATGTTGTGAATGGTTGTAGTTCCTGTGCTGGTGCATGTATAAGATTGCCATAGATTTGGCATTTAGGACACTTCTTTGTAAAATGGTAAGAATCTTTTTCCATTGTCGGCTAGTAATATCCCATTCTTAGAAGTTTTTTAGATAGAGTAGGACCACTTGAATGTGTGCTACAGATACCTTCGCGAAGCTCTTGTAAAGAGGATTCAGATTCATTACGATCAAGGCAACGAAGAAGAGTACCATCTAGACCTCGACGATACAAAATATCAGTAGTGAAAGTGTAACGGGCGGCTTGCCAAATAAAGTTATGTTTTTGGTTTTGAGATAGGTCAATTGGTAGGATATTATTTTTAAGATAGTCATATATCGGTTCGTATAACAGAGAGTTAGAACTGGTCAAGGCATAGACAACATGGAATTCAAAATGGTCATAGGCTGGGGAGAACAGTTGCTCTACCAGAAACTTGTAACGACTTTGTTGCTCTGGAATTTATAGTAGTGAAGCGATAGTAGCCATTGCATCGACTGCTCTGTTGTCAAACCTTGGTATTTGATTGAAGGTGATGTGTACAAAATATTGTTTGAAATCATCCATCATTCATTTGTATGGTAGCAACTTGTCATCCTTCGTTTGATAGTCATTGTTGATTTGATTGATGACTAGTTGTGAATCTCTATAGACTTTTAATTTTGTGATTCTCCATTCCACGACCATTTTGATGCCTATAACCAGTGCCTCATATTCAACAATGTTGTTTGTGCATGGAAACATGAGCCTATAAGATCTTGGTATGGTGTCCCTGTCAGGAGTGATGAATAGAATGCCAACACCGGAGCCATGTTGAGTATAGGATCCTTCAAAGTACAGGGTCCATTTTTTGGTGGAAATAGCAAGAACATCTCTGTCCGGAAATTCAATCTTCATTGGTTGTTTTCCCGGTAGCGGTGCTTCAGCGAGATGATCTATAATTACTTGTCCCTTGATAGCTCGTCGCTTTGTGTAGTGGATATCAAATTCACTGAGAATCATGACCCATTTAGCCAATCTGCTTGTAAGAGCTGCTTTGCTGAGCAAATATTTGAGAGGATCAATTTTTGCGACTAGCTTAATTGTGTGAGCTAGCATGTAATGCCAGAACTTTTGAGAAGCAAATATCACTGTTAGACAAGCTTTCTCAATGAATGTATAGTTGAGTTCATATCTGTTTAATGTCCTGCTGATGTAATAGATACCTCGTTCCTTGCCTTGTTGATATTCTTGTGCTAATAATGCTCCTAGTGATATATCTGTTGTTGAAATGTAGAGAATGAGTGGCTTTCCTGCTATTGGCGGTACTAGAACTAGTGGGTTCATTAGATATTGCTTGATTTGATAGAATGATTCTGTACACTTGGCTTCCCATCTGAATGGTACATTTTTATGTAGCAAATGATTGAATGGTAGACATTTATCTGCTAGTTGAAAGATGAATTGCCTAATTGACTGGAGCCGTCCTTGTAGAGATCTGAGTTGGCTAATGTTCTTTGGTGATGGCATCTCCATAATGGCTTGTACCTTTGCTGGATCCACTTCAATGCCCTTTGTTGAAACTATGTAGCTTAATAATTTGCCCGATGTAACCCCGAAGACACACTTCTTAGGGTTGAGCCTGACTTGGAATTTCTCCAATCTGTCAAAAAAAATTTCTAAGATGCTTAGATGTTCTACTCAGGTAAATGATTTAGCTAGTAAATCATCCACATAGTCCTCCATGAAGGTATGCATCATGTCATGAAAGATTATTGTCATTGCTCATTGATAAGCTACCCCAACATTCTTTAAGCCAAAAGGCATGACATTCCACTAATACATTCCCCAAGGACAGGTAAACGATGTTCTATCTTGATCCTCTGGGGCTATCTTGATTTGATTATAGCCCGAAAAACCATCTATTAGTGATAGCATTGCATGGCCTGCTATGAGGTCTACAATTATGTCGATACTGGGCAAAGGAAAGTCATCCTTTGGATAGGCTTTGTTGACATCTCTAAAATTGATACAAATTCTGATACTACCATCTAGTTTAGATACTAGTACGATGTTGGAAATCCATTCAACATAGTCGATAGGTCGAATAAATCCGACGTCTAATAGTTTCTTCAACTCAACTTTGACCATGAGTTCTACATGTGGATTCATCTTTCTCAATTTTTGCTTGACGGGCTTAGCTCCTGGAGTAATGGACAAGTGATGCATGATTAACTATGGATCAATCTTGGGCATATCTGCATATGACCAAGCAAAGTTGATTTGCTTTTCTTTGAAAAAATTGACAAACTCTGATCTTTCTTCCTCTGACAGAGATTCTACTAGATGTATGTTTTTGGCTGCTTCTGTTGTACCAATGTTGATTGATTGAGTAGGCTCAATCAATATGGGCGATTGCTCTTGATATTGTTTGGGAAGAGTGTCAAGTCACCCATCTTTAGGTGCCTTAAAAAGGTTTTCACCCTCAGATGCGTCCTTTATTTTTACTTTTTTGTGATTTATTGCTGCCATTGACTGGTTTTCAGCAGTAGATCCTTTATTTTGTTCATTTTTGTGACTGAGAAACTTGGCACTCCCCTGATTGTAGATGTCGTTACTTCGTTCATTAGTAGAGTTTGTTTCTGGGTTGATGGTACACAAGTAATGGATAATGGATTCATCATTTGGGAAAATCGGTATGTCATGATTTTCAGGTTCGTCCTAGTCTATGAGGTCAGGAAAGATAAGTGGTAAAGAGTCATTAGGTGGATCAAGTTTAGCTGCTGTAAGTGTCAAGATGGAGGTATCATCGTGGTTGGTCGGGATATTAAATAAGTTAAGGATTTCGTCGAGGTCTTCGATGGTATCATCTTCTATGTAGACTTTCTCGTAATGTCACTGCTCATTTTCCTCAGCGTCATAGATATTTTGTGGACCAAATTCAAGTAGTCTAGGTTTTGTGTCGTGTTCTTCTTGAGAGATGGGTGTATGACTGTCATTTGTAGCAATATCTTCAGTAACATTAAAACAACGACCCCATTCATAGTCATTTGAATTAGTCTCGGAGGTATTATCCCAGATTTTGGCAATGTTGTGGACGGGTATGTTGTAGGGTGAAAACAAGTATTTGATGATTGATACAAGTCTGATAGTTTTCTCTGATTCTGTGTCAGATCCTGCTTCCACTTTTTGCATTTGTTCATATATTGTCTCTCCTCGGGGAGGAATGATGTTATCAGGAGGTGATTCCTCTTTGTCGGACACGGGTTCTTGAACATGATGTACTTCGGCAGTAGATGCTTCCTTCTTTTGATTGATGGGCTTCTCCTGATGTTGCTTTCTTTCTTGATATTCTCGTTCTTTACGTATTGTCTCTGTTGATTCAAATAGTGCTTCCTACTGTGAGTCCTCCTTGTATTTCTTCTTTGCTTTCCACTGAGGTTTTTGGTATTTGCTTGGTGTCTTCCTGGGTGGTAGAGTGTGTTCATAGCCTAATCCTGTTTTGTCTTTACTGAATTGTGAAGGAGGATCTAATGGTTTTGTGATGCCTTCCTGACCCTTGCCGATAGGTTCTTTACCATTGTATCCCATTTGTTGCATGATTAAGAAGCCTTTTCCATACAGGTGTGTTGGTATAGCTACTTCCATAGTAGTTGCTCAGTCTTCTTCCTCATCCTTGTATAGCCAACTAAGGATGTCCTTTTCCTCCGATTCATGTGCTAGAGTGCCTAGTTGGACAAATTTGCCATCAAATTTGGTGATGGGTTGTGTTGCTTGATGTGTTGATGTTGTAGGTAATCCATGAGATTTAGGTGATGCTGGTAAGTTGGCCAAACACAAGGGTTCCAAAGAGTATTCTCCCATGCCTTGCTCTTTTATTTTTAGTTTCTGTTTAAAATCCATAGATAGTGGTTTAGACTTTTCTTGCTAGAGATCTGGTGTTGAGGAACTTTGTTTTTCTCTATTATATGGAACCAAGCCATCTTTGGCTGCCCCCATAGCATTACAATGTTGAAAAGGGTTATGATTTGCTGATATAGAAATCTCTTGTCCATTGTAGGGGAACTTAACACACTGGTGATAAGTAGAAGGTACTACTTGCATTTCATGTATCCAAGGTTGACCCAATAAGATATTATATGTGAGGTCTATGTCTAAGACTTGGCACATAATGTCCTTTTGTATTGGTCCTACTTGAATTGGTAACATTACTATTCCTTTGGATGATCTCTCTTCATCATCATATGCTTGGATAGTGATCTTTTTGCGTGGATCAATAGATTGCTCGGAGAAGCCTAATGCACAAATAAGTTTCAAGGTACAGATATTGAGTCCATCTCCTCCATCTATTAATACTCTTTTAACTCGATGCTTGTAGACCAAGACTTCAATGTGGAGTGGAGTATTGTGTATATTATCATGCTCATAAAAGGTAAGGTTATGAGGCCCTGTAATATGAGCCACCATGGTTTGGAATTTGTCAGCATCCAGATCTTGAGGTACATTTGTTCCCAGTAGAGCTTGTTCCAAGATGTCTTTGTGTTTTGGCGAAAGTTTTAGCAACTCCAGTATAGATATTTGAGTAGGAGTTTTGCGCAGTCGACTGACTAGATCATATTGCATTTTGGGTAGGGTGTTGGTTGTTGACGTATGCCCCTTCAAGACATATTTTTGAGCTCTGGTGGTTACGTTGATGGATTCATGTTCACACTTATCTTTGATTGTGATGACATTGACTTGATTGTCCTCAGCTGATATATGATTGATGGTGTTATTGTATATGCGAATGATACGAGCTCCACGTGTATCGTTTGAGGTTGAAGCTCCATCCTTGTTGTAGTTTGGAAGAGGATTCTTAAAGGCTCCATGGTCACCATTTGTTTTGAGACCATCGACTGTTAAATCACCTCTATCAATCATGTCTTGAACAATGTTCTTCAATCTCATGCAAGCATTTATTTGATGGCCTTTGTTGCGATGGAAATCACAAAAGTGTGAGTCATCCCACCAGGGTGGTTTGATTTATGGTTCAAAGTTATTGATTGTTGGTAAGGAGATAATTTTGTTTGCCAGGAGTTCTTTGAATGCTGACTCCAATGATTACCCTAGCAGTGTGTAAATGCATTTTGGAAATTTGTTGGTGTTACCTCGTGAGTTTGTATTAGGTATTGTTGGTGTTGGTTGTGTTGAGATGATCTTGATTGGTATTTGGTGCATAAGTGTTAGTACATTGGTTAGCACCTGTTGGATTCTTTGTAGCTTGAGGATTTCCTGATAAAGCCAACACTGGTTGCTTGGATTTCGTATCATTAGGATCGTTTCCTCCTTCGTTTCCAGTGTTTTTGTTTCGGGTCCAGAACCTAGATTTGTCTAAGTTGTTGTTGTTTTGGTTATTGTAATTAGATGAATTTGCCCCTTCTTTGAAAAATTTCAATGTTCCCTTTTTGACACATGCCTCTTCTACTTGGATGCCATTCTCAATCAATTTAGAAAAAGATGGTATGCATTGGATTTTGAGCCTGTAACTCATCTCGCTATTTAAATTGTCGATTAAATTTTTCATCTTTTCTTTTTCGTGCACATCTCGAGGATATCTCGAAACCATATGTCACCAACGTTGAATGAATACCATGAATGTTTCATTGTTTGTTTGTTTGGTATTATAGACATATAGCATAGTGATAGCATGTTGAATGTTGTAAGAATATTGAGTTATGAATTTGTTGACTAATTCATCAAATGATCTTATAGGAGGTTTGATTTTGGATAACCATTCCATTGTTTGTCCTCCCAAGCTTCCTGGGAATAACCTCATCAACTAGGTGTCATCATGGGAAAATTCAAGACTTATGGTACAAAATTCTCAAACATGATCACGAGGATCGCTTTTCCCATCATATTTGTCAAATTTGGGAACATCTAAGTTTGGGGGAAAAGGTACCATGTTTAACCGTCTCTCAAAAGGATAAGGACAAATTTCAGTCAAGGAGTACCGTACTGTTGTCCCTTGTTGCATGTCTTGCATTTGTCTTTGCAACATTTGCATTTGTTGAGTGAGAGCAATCAAAGGTGCATTTGCCTATCGAGGGAAGAGTTCTTCCCTTGCATTATTTCTAAGCTGAAATGGTGTGTATTGGGGTATGTTTTGCTTGGGAAAATTTTGTTCTGGTAGATTTTGCTCAGGTATGTTTTGTTCAGGGTCACGTGCTTCCTCCTCTCTTTATCGTTCTTGATAATCATAATGTTGAGACCTTATTCTAAATATGTTAGTATCGAAGTCTTCAAGGAGTTTAACTCCTTTGCTTGTGAGCATGAGTAGATATTTTTCTTTGTCATTTTCCATGAGTCTTTCCACAAGTTTTTGGAATGAAACATTTTCTTGACACTCTTGGAGGAGTTCCTCATAAATATTGAGGTCTTCTAGATTTGGACACTCGAAAGGATTTGATAATCTTCAATCCATGCTGGACTTTGGTTGCATTTCGCTTTGTTTGTTTCGTTGAGAGTGAGTAACAATGGGCATCTAGTAGAAACTTTATGTGACAAAGAGAACGAACTCTTCTTCGATGTTTTGCTCAGGGGTTGGTGGTTCAAATTGAGGTATATCGTAAGTGATGCACACTTCAGGAAACAAAGTTAGGTTGAATTTTCTTCCTTGATTCAGGTGTTGACTGAATACTGATTTTTGACAGAATGCTCTACTCCTTAATGGTTCATTGTCAAATTTGTTTGTTTTATCTTGAAGATACAAGCACATATGACAGAGGAATGTTCGATGAGATTTGAAGAGTTGGCGATTGATGTATACAAATTTATTCCGTTTGACAAGTTTCAGAGAACTGGGTTGTTGTTTCCTTAACTTAGTGTTATGATAAATACTCTTTCTTCTCAGAATATGAGGATTAGTCATGCATAAGTGATCAATTGTTTCCTTTGATTTGTTTTGGATTGAAGATACATTGTTTGGAAACTTAAGTTTTTATTTATCAAATGAAGGTTTAGATGCCCCCTCATGACAAAGCGTGTCAAATGATATGGAATAAGAGCTTTCCCGATATGGAAACTCGATTTGACAACTTGGAGTTTAAAACAAGTATGTTTTTGGATAAAAATCCATTTGATTGAAGGACCTTTTGATACATGTGATGATGTTTCCTGATTTTGATAGGAGAGATGTGTTTTACCTTGCGACTAGTTTTCAGATTTTGACAACTTTGTTTTACGGAAAACTTGCTTTGGGAATAGTTTTCGATACTCTGTTTTGATTCTCTATTTGATGAAGTTCAAGTTGAGGAAAGAAAGCTTCTTAAATTGTTTTCATATTTTTCAAAAATAGCCTTTATTTTGCCCCCTTGTTTTCTTAGTTTATGCTATGCGCTAAGATAGAAACCCAATGCGCTACTGAATTTCCTCAACACGCTATAGAAAAGACTCCATGTGCTAAGATGCCCTTTGTGACGTGCTAACTGGTTGTTTTGAATTTCTTTTGGTCTAAAAGGTTATGTGCTAATACGGGTTGCCAATGCGCTAACTGCTGGTCTCTATGCGCTAATTCCTGATCCCCACGTGCTAAGTTGTTGCTTCAACGCGCCAGAATGTTTTCAAAAAATGCTAAGTTTAAATTGCTAGTGTTGGATTTTGATGACGCGTTAAAGTTCAGAATGAATGTGCTAAAGTGAAGTTCAAGTGCGTTAAAGGATGGTTTCTATGCGCTAAGAAGTTGTTCTTACGCACTAGACTGCCCTGATAGTTTGACTTGGTGGTTTTTCTGCAATTTTTGGAACTTTGTTTTCAATGATGATGGATGATTTTCTGAAGTAATAAATGAAAGCATGACACAAAAGAAGCAACCATTTTGCTTAGTCTAAACAATGAGTGTATGTTCTACGAGGATGTGTTCAAATCCCCAATGTTTTAATAGGTTTAGATACAACAACATATAATTTAGTTAGACTCTTTATTCAAAGGTCATAAGTAATATCATAGCCCACTAGTCTCGATACTCCGTCAGCTCAAACAACCTTGTCACCCCCTAGGGGGTACCCATTTTTTGCCTTTTGCCAGAAATTAACCCAAAGTGAATTGCTTCACAATTGAGTAGTTATCTTGGGAGATATATGGTGAGCGATCTTGGGGGTGGATTCTTCCCCACCCTTGCACTATGATATTACAAATGTTTGGATACTGACTCGGCTCAAAATTTCTATGCTAAAGTTCGTAATCAAGCTTCCTATTCGACTGTCAGTGATAAAATCCCTTAGGAGGCTTCCCGACCTTTAGAACAAAGGCTTTATGTATCTCAAGGATATTGGGGGAAGGATAATCGCTCCGCGCAACCGTTGAAAAGGACTTTCGTCACTTTCCACTTTTGATTATAGTGAGTCGGAACACTTGGCGTCAAAGCCATTTCCCACTTAGGTCGTTCCCTTCACACTGGCCAAACAATGACTTTAAGAGTTTTTCAACCCCTCGGGAAGGCAGGCCTGCTAAAGGATTTAATGCAATAAACACTGAAAGCGTAAGAGTGGTCTAGCTTTTTGATCACCCAGTTAAGGGGAGAGCATATTCCTTCCACTTTCGCAACAAAGCAAACAAGTGTTCTTTTTAACTTTTTATTGCAATGATTTGGTAAAATCTATATGGAGATGTTGCTCCACAAAAATATGGTGTTCTTTTTATCATTTTAAAGCAATGATTATCTGATCTAGTAAAGGAACTTGGTCAACCAAACAAAACTCCGATTTGGCGTCAACAAAATAAAATCGGCAAAAAGGGAAGAACTTCCCTCTTTAACTTTGAACGAATTTGGACAAATGAAGTTCTTTTACCTTGAAATTTTTTTAAAAGTCGATCCTTTTATGCACCAAAGGATGGTGAGGTTCTTTTTAAAGCTCTTTGTTTGCAAAAATAGAAAGATTGTCTTGTTCTTTTTAGAGCCCAAAATGAAAAATTTTCTCCTAAGAAAGCAAGAAAGATGTTTTTGCTGTTCTTTTTATTTGCCCAAAATAAAGATGAGTTCAATTTTATCCAAACAAGAATTAAAAGACTTTAAATTTTTAACTAACTTAGCTAAGTTAGTAAAAAAAATCAAACTATTGTAACTCTTAAATAAAAAATGAGATCCACCTTGCGAGAAATTGTCAGAAATCTTGCAAAATATCAATCAAAACAGTTAGAAAAACCTTGGCTTTTGAGGACTTCTACAAGTCTAAATTTAATCTCTGTTACAATTTAATTTTTGCCTTCTGTCTGTGATGTGCTACAGAAAAGACTGTATGTGCTACAGGATAACTGGGATGTGCTCTCGGATAGACCCAATGCACTGAGATGTTTACCGAATGCATTGCTATGTTAAGATATCGCGCCGAGACCTACAAGAAAAATGTTAAAAACTGTATGCGCTAAGGGATGGTTTGTATGTGCTAGGAAATGAGTCCCACATGCCAAACAGTAGGACGGATGCGCTGGAATGTTAGCCAGATGTGCTAAGGGATGTTCCCCCACACGCTGATTCCTGTTTCCCGTGTACCTGCAAAAGTGGTTAGATTCAAAAACCGATTTGATTAATGGGGTTGAGCCCCATGGTGGGTGCCAGAAATGTGTGCGGGAAAAGCGGGGCGATGAAACTCAAAATGTGAAAATGATGTTCAAAGGGCTTGTCCACACACACCCACATGACTTCTTGGTGCAAGTTATGGAGTCATGAGGAATGACTCAACTTCCCAAGGTAGGTTCCATGGTTCTCTATCTCACAAGGTCCCTCAAGCCAATGCCTTTGCTCTCATATCACTGAACAAAGTGACTTAGGGATGACGATTGCAAGAACGAGGGATGCTTTAGATTGATTTTAACATGAATGCATCCTATTTATGCATGATTCTACAAATGAGCTAAACTAGATTATAAGATGACAAGGTTAGTAGCAATACTATCCTAACATGATATACTAGTTATATGATTTAAACTAATGATAATAGAAATGCTCTAAAATGCTTATTACATCAATTCCTATTACAAAGAGAGGCTAGATGTATTGATAAAATTGAGCATAAATGAGATACTAAAAGCTTGGATCCTTTAAATGGAGGAATGAGGGCTCTATTTATAGAAGAAACAAGGCAATGGATGGTCTGGATTGAAGGATCTAATCAAGGGTCAGGATTGAAAGTTATCAATCCATGTTTACAATTTCCACCAATGAAATGGTGACAATTGTCAACATAAGACTACTTGAGAGGAGAGGAAGGAAACATTAAATGCTTGAGAAGACCTCATGGTTACCTTAGAAGGTAAGGGTTAAAGTTAGGTTAAGGTTATCCATTGGATAAAGCTTTTACCCAAAGGATAAACTCTTGTGCAAAGGTTAAAGGGATAACCATGGTCAAAGCAATAAATGCTTGATGAGATCCCTGGGTTAGAAGAGGGTTGGGTTAGGCAAAAAGTCTCTAACTATGCCACTAAGGGTTAGTTAACCATTAATGGTTTGAAGACTCTGGGGACAAATTTGTAAGAGTCCTTCCAAATTTGGGGGTATTCAACAAGTTAGCTTGTTGAAGGCATAAAGACTTTAATGCCTGTTGAAGACTTTACTCCAAATTTGAGAAGTGACCTCCTCAAGTTTAGGGAAAGGGGATAATTGATGGGTTTAGGCTTAATTGATTAGGATTAGATAGGTTCTAGAAGAATTTAGGAAGGGGGTTAGGAGGCAAGTGGGAGATGTAGGATTTTGCAAGTGGGTGGGGAAAATAGAATTTAATTAAAATAAATTAATTTATTTCAATTGTGGTTACAACTTGCATTTGTAGGATTTTGCAAGTGGGGGGATTTATATAAATTAGATTTATTTAATAGGGGTGAACTATTTAATTAAATGTAAATTTGATTAAAAAGTAGAGAGAAGGGATTTAATCAAATAAAATGATTTATTCAATTAAATGATATAAAAGAGCTCAAGTGAATTTAAATAAATAAATTGAATAATTTATTTAATTAAATAGAAGAATGTGGGTGATTTAATTAAATTAGATTTAACTAAATAGAAAAATGAGAATAAAATGAACATTAAATATTCATTTAGGAATATGGTCATTTTTATACGTCTACAGGTAATATTGTTCATGGAATTTTAGATGTAGTTCAAGAATATACAAAGCTTTGTGTTGAGAAAGTCTCACTTACTAACTTTCACATTTCTCTTTTTGATCATAGAATAATTTATATTTCTGTCAATATATATTTTCCCTAAACTATCAATGGTTTTGTATAATTTCTTAATACTACAATTACATAATCTTACGATGATGACAATGTCTAAGACTATAATGCTATAAGTTCATTCTCACCATCCATCAACATATATGACCAAAATGACCATTATTTATCACATGAAAAAAAAAAGAAAAAAAAAAAAAGAAGAAATAAATTGATAATTTTTTTTAATTAATATGAAATAAGATCACTTCCATTTACATACCCTACTTAAAAAATAAAAAATAAAAACTGAAAATAACACTATAATAAATATAAAACACTAACCTTCCCTCCGAGACCATCCCAAAAAAACCTTACTACCTATTGTTAAATAACGTATAATTTCTTTTTATGTTGTAGAATCGAAATATATTGTTGCTACAACTTTCAGCCTTTTAAACCTATATCGTGGCACCCTTGCCATTAGCCCCCACCTCTCCCGTGACCATGGCCGTATGGTTCTTTTACGAATTTGTTTTACATTTATTCGTCACTGTGAGAGAGGTTTATGCAGGGTCCAAGGCTCTGTAAATGACAGTCTACTCCAAAAAGTTAAATGGGTATTGCCAAATTGGCTCTTTTGCTCGCCAAAAATAACAGTAATCATCTGCTGAAGTCTATAGCAGCACCCTCTTATGGATATCTCACAAGAACAATTGCAACAAATGCTGCAGAAGAAAACCCACCTAATAATATACAGGAGGAAGGCTTAGGTGCCCGTTTGAGCTTTGTAGTACAGGCGTTGGAAAACATACAGAAGCAAAAAACAGATAAACTAGCTTCCCATGAGAAGCTCAGGGCATGGAGAGAACGACACACAGGCATCCTTAGTAGTAGTGACAGTACTAGTAATAATACGAGTATCGAGGGTTCCGTTGAAGGCCGTGTTCAAATTGAAAAAGATTTAACTGCAGCAGGTCAAGGCTTCGATAACCAGTTGATTGTTCCAGCTTCTTCTGGCGAAATAGTTCACCCTTGGCCAGAGTGGATTGACCTAATAGAGCGCCTTGCTAAGCAGAGATATTTTGATAAGACAAGATTCAGAAAGGAGGATGAGGATTATGATATTTTGGAGAATCTCTCTGCTGGGGAATGCAGTAGCAGTGTTAGTCATAAGGATGACGAAAATTTGGCTGCTCTTAATGGGGATTTTGATGTTTTTAAGGATATCAATTCTGTTCGGAAAGCTTTCCTTGATTTTGGCCGCGATCGATATGACATTCTTAGGTATTACTCGGACTCATTCTGATAAAATGTGTTTTTTAAAAGGTGAATTGTAACATTCACTCTGCTACTAATTAATATTGTGTCAAATTTTGCTTGGGACTTGCACCCAACCTCATCAAAAATTTGGCCCACCTTAACTAGGCTGGGTTGCTTTACCATAGGCAGTAAGCAGGACACGGCAGCGCTTGAACCTGGGTTATTTTTATGACTGTCATTCTGCACTGTTGCTAGATAATAACCAGTGTATCCTGGGGATGTGTCCTTGGGTTTTACAGGTGATCCGCTGAACAGGAAGTCCCGGGGACGGTGACATGAAAATTCCCCTCCGCTGTCCCTAATGCCCGACCATCTCCACATTTTTAGTGCTTGGTAAAATTTCTACATTTCTAGTTCTTGAAAAATGATCTCCAAGACCAAATCATAGTGATATAGTTCAATTTATAGTCCATTGGTCTTCTGATACTCGTATGGGATATCTTTTCCATTTTGCATTAGAATCCCTATAATACCATCAATTCATACTTACATACAGCAATTCATATCTGAGAAGATTACTGGAATTGTCTTAGCTGGCACCCACTCCCACACAAAAAATACTTTGGAATTTTATAGCGTCAATTTCACAGCGGAACCATTGATAAGTTAGTCTGGGGCAAGAAATTAGTTCTTCGGAAAAAAATGAAAATTATTGGAAACATTTTAGTCAGGTTGGAATTTTCTGGTTAGTAGAACAAGCAGAAAACAGATTTGCACAGCAGGAATGTTTCCCTCTACGTATTTGTAGGAGAAAAAAAAGATAAAAAAAAATGATTTATCATTTATTTACGTGGCTGTTGAATTTTGTTATTAAATGCTTGCTTTTGTATGTGGAATGCTTCTGGGAAAATAATTACTAGGAATGTTTTCATCTTATGGAAACGGTTCTGGCTGTTAAATGCAGATTTAGGGACATTTCTATAAAATATCTATTTCTATTGGAACCCTTCTACTTAAATTCAGGAACCGTGCCAAACTTGCACCCAAGCTATACTGCAAAATCTTAAAAGTTTCATTTGGTGAGAAACCTTCTTTATACTTGGTCTTTTCCCTTCCTTTGCGAAGACCTAATAGGATGGACTGTTTTTGAGAAAAGTCCTCAATTTTTTGTAGTAGATGGCAAGTCTCAGAAATGAAACTCGCATTTCTAAAACATTCTTCAGTGCGTGCTCTTCCAACATGGGTTTAATAGAGAATGCTATATTTGCCGAAGACATTGTTAACAACATGAATGTGGCAAGCGCATTGTTGAGGAGTTGGTTTAAATTTGTACTGCCTATATTAGTTGCGTCATCATCTTTAAAGTCTGAAAATCGTATAATACTTTAATGTGTCACCTCGTTGGGCGATAGGTATATTGCTGTGTGGATTTGCTTGGTTGCTTCTACGCAATGCATAACCTAAGAGTGCCACGCTTTTACTTGACAAATAACATCTGTGATTTGGACGTGAATCTCCGGAGTGTTTTTTATAGCTGCACATCAATTTATTTCAATTTCTGTACCTATATTTTATAATGTGCTCTTGGAGCTGTTTTACAAATGAACAGCATGCTTGATTTTTTTCCCTTGGTAACAATCATGGCTCTTGAGAATGTTTAAACGAATATATTGAGAAATATCGAAAAATCTAGTTTTTGAGCTTTAGCCTCCTCTAGATGATGAGATTTCTTAGGATTAATCTTGGGTTTTCTTTGTCATAGGTGCAATAAAATTTGTGTTTATGGTACTTAATTTGTCTTTGTGTGGTTATAGATCCTTAACTGTCACATGACATATTGTATCATCATGGGTTATGTAAAGTGGTGAAAAATTAGGTTTTCCACCACAAGAAGGATGAAAACCACTAATTTTTGCTTTGGGACCAATTACATTTAAAAGAGGGTTTGAATCCAATAGATTTAGTCACAAACCAGCAAGGACAAGGGCTGAAAATATTGATTGGATTCAAAGTGTGAATTGGTTTACCCTTTTTTGTGAGTTGAATTGCTGAAATTAGGGTAAAGTGCTGAACATGAGAATAAAACACAGAAACAGTGAGCTACAATTATCGGATTGAGGCACACACCTAGATCTGAGAAACATAAGCAGACTCGGATTTGATCCCTGAAGGAGCTCCTGATTTTTCGGGACTGTGGCGAAATTAGCCTTGGCCCTCCGAACTTTTCGCACACCAAAGGGGGATTGATCTGTCACTGTTAATAATGCTTGTTTTGAAGATCGCAACTTTGTACCTGTTTCCTGCACAAAAAGAAGGGGAAATAGGTTGGGAATAGGGGTTTGCCTAAGTCAAACCCTGGTTGAGGAAATCAACTTTGAATGAAATGTTGCAAATACTGAAATAAATAATGAAAAGATATACCTCAGATCTGCAATGACTGATATTGATGCCTTTCTTCTTGAATGTAATCACATATGATGTATGAAATGGAATGGATATGAAAAACCCTGATCACACACACATATGCTTGCATATGATTGATGCAATGTTGCTCCCTAATTGATGAATGAAGAATGCAACCTTGAAGACCTCTAGAAATGCTTGATGATGAATACTTGAATGCTTGAATGCCTTGTGATTATAATTTCGCCCTTCTATCTTCCTTGTATCTCTATCTATCTTCTCAAAATGAGGGGAAAGCATCCTTATATACTTGCCCGTCGAAAAACATGATAATTTTCTGACATAGGCCGACATGGGGCTAGGTTTCCCGCTCAAATTTGGAAATGCTCAAGGGGTTCAAAGGGGGGCCCAAATAGGGAGGACCAAGGTGTGGCACCATGGTCCCAATGAGGACCAAGGTGACACGCCCTGGTCCCACCCCATTTTAGGGCTGGAATTAAGGGGCCACGTGATGTATAAAGTGAAAATAAGGCCATATTTGCATGATGTAAGCATAATTAGGTCTTAATTAAGCATTGGGGTACAAACACTAAGGTGAGGGCTCCAAATGTGAACCAAATTGTAAGGGAGTACAATTTAGGATGCTACAAGTTAAAACTTAATCTGTTGCATTGCCAACATTTGGTGCTCTTTGCAAGTGTGAATTCCTAGTGTGCATATTTTAATATCCATGACCAATAAGCCTATAGACAAAGTGAGAAAATAAGTAATGCTTATTTGTCCGCATAGCCTAGACTGTGAATGCCAAAGCAAGAGTGAGTAGTATCATGACTCTATCATCATGTACACTAGTTACAGTTGAAGCTAATAAAACATGACGACCCTGGTAGCTCAAATGAGTTGGAACAATATAGTAATCAGTAGTTACCCTAGTCTATCCATGATATGCAGGGCACCTAAATAGAAACTAAACCTATGGATGGTGGAATGATTAAGAGAGAAAATAAAAGACTAAACACATTATTTGACAACAATCTGTGAGAGGAATAGCACAAGATTCCATTTTAGGTGTCACTAGTGACTTAAGCGGGAAAAAATGAACAAAATACTTGATACAGATACATAAACAAACCAGAGTAAAAAAGGAGATTTATTTATTTTGGCTATGACCACTGCATTATGCTCTTGAAAGTAGGAATAAGCAGCTATTATATTTTATAAAAACATGGGTAGATTTTAAGTTTTAAACCCACAAGGAGGCTGGCATAATAACGTAAAGTTATTCTATCACAATTTATCTGTGTGGATTCTAGATCCTACAATCCATTAGAGAACTTATATTTGTAATTGCAATTGGTGCCTATATGATACCTGTTTGAGGATGCCCTAAAACAGGTAGGCTAGGTAGTAGCTCATGACAGCCTATACTCTTATTTCATTTCTCTAGAGAGTTTCACATTGCGTTGCATGCCTTAATAAAACCTAACTACTAATATATACTTAATGATTTCTGTTTAGCAGTTTGTGCTGCTACGTGCCTCCTCCCCTTCTTGGTGAAAATTTTTGTGCCTCTCCAAGATTCACAAAACATTTTGTTTTGTACGTGTTCACTTTCTTTATAGAGTTGCAAGTTGGCTCATAAAATTTTACAATTTCTCACATTTCTCTACTCTACTTTTCAGCTAGTCAAGATTAATTTCTCTTGGGTCGATCAAATCAGTAATTTACTTTGCTTTTGCTTACATGATTCTACCTTTATTCATCTAGGCACGATTAATTCAGATGGATATGTTAGAAACAATGTACCATTGAGAGGGGGGTGAATCAGTGGTTTCCAAACTTTTCCTTTTAACTATCCTATGTGAGTATACCGGTTATCAGATCTAACAAAAAGCTAACTTACTGGTTAGAAGGGAGATTGACACAAATGCAATCACGCATGAAAGGGACATCACATAACACCAACATATACGAGGAAAACCCAAGATGGGAAAAACCTCGGTGAGAAATGTTGCTGGAGTCTACTGCTCCAATCCAGCCTCACAATGAATCTCTAATTACAATGTTTAGGGCACCAACCCAACGAGCACCAACCCTGATTTAGGGCACCAACCCAAGCAGCACCAACTCCTGATTTAGGGCACCAACCCAAGTAGCTACAACCCCTGCACTGAGCTCCAAATCAGTGGTCTACTATGAGAATATTCAAATGCAAAAGTAATAGTCTTGTTACAAATGAATTTTGTAACTCTTCTACAAATCTCTCTACTGGATCTTCTATCCAGTTCACTACCGGTTCTTTGCTCAACCTCTCACTGCTGCAACCTTACTCTCTATTGCATCTACACCGGTTCAGTTTCTTCTTCTTCTTTGCCGGTTCTCTCTCTGCTGGTTCTCTCTCTGCTGGTTCTCTCCCTACTAGTTCTGCACTCTGCCGGTTTTGCTCTCTGCCGGTTCTCTCTTCGCTCAACTACTCTGCTGCTCTCCACCGGTACTATCTTCTGCCGGTTCTCTCTTCGCTCAACTACTCTGCTTCTCTCCACCGGTACTATCTTTTGTCGGTTCTCTGCTTGCCTTCTCTGCAATCTTCTGCAATTCTTCTTCGTCAATTTGGTCACTGCCGGTTTACTCCTCTGTCAGACTCAATGGCTTACTGCCGATAGCTTCACGGTTACCGGTTGAACACTTCAACCCTGTTCTTCCTCACACTCAGTCTCTTCTTCTTCTTCTTGATGAGCACTTGACTGTTTTCTTCTCACATGCAGCAACACTCTCCCATTCAGCGGCACCCTTCTCTGATTTTGGCTTGCATATTTATAACTTGGTTTTCCTGCCAAAAGCCAATTCAAATTCCAGGCGGTTAGGGTTTCCTCATCGACCTCAAGGCAAACCAAATCCAATCAGATCTCATGAGATCTGATCACCTTGATTGATGAATTGTAACTCATCAATCAATCCCGCCATTGTTGTGCATTCCTGATCACGCCTTCTATTTTTAGCAATCTGCTTTTAACTTGTGGGCAGATATCTTGGTCGATCACCAAGAATGGCTTTGTGGTTTCCTTCACTTGCCTCAATTTGCTCAATCAGTCTGAGCTGGATCTCTGTTGTCCTCCTGGCCTCAACTCACAAACCTCTGCTATGCATCCCGTGAATCTCGCAGTCAACATAAATGTCGACCTGTCACCATCTACCTCACCACTTGACACTTCACCGACTCAACATGCCAACTTGTGCATGATGCCACTTCACCTCCACGTGGCCTCTGTGTCGGCATCCACCTTTGCAGGATCATCTGTGTCGATATGGATGGGATCACCGACCAACTCCATTACCGGGTTCATCTACCGGCTTACTAACCCTTCCTGTTAAACCCTTAACTGGTCTGTCATCAACCTTGCACCTCTCTTCTCTTCCGGTGGAACACACAACTGGTCAGCACATTTGCTAACCTACCTTATGCACATCTTCATCAGATGGGAGTCTTCTGCATCTGCACCTTGTTGCATTACTGGTGGACATACTTACCGGTAAAACCCTTGATGACACCATGTCATCAACCTTCAACTATTTCCATCTAAGACATTTGCAAGCCGGTTGCCCTCTCTATCTACAGTTGCTCAGTCTTGCCTTCTTCATCATCACATCGGATATCATCTCAACCGGTTTGTCAAAGTGACAAACCCATCACTCTTCATTTATCTCGACAACTCATCATGCCTTCTCTGTCGATCCAGTGCATATCCTTGATTTCATGCACTCGAGTCATCCTTTTGTTATTCACCAGTAGATCCGGTGTGAGCCTTCAAACACCTGCCCTTACCACTTTTGTTTTATATCACGGAACTATGATGCACACTTTGCATAATAGGAGATAAGCACCACTTACCGGCGGCAGTGGATCCTTGTCATCTACATCCTGTAGTGCACTCATGTGGCTTCCTTGCTTGTGCAACATATTTTCATACAGGCACATGTGATCCGGTTGGGGCACACTCACTGTTAGTCATCTCTTCACATGGTGACTGCATCTTTATTTGGTGGGAGTCCTGCTGTTCTGCATCCACACAGTGTACCGGTGACCTGTACATCCTTCTCCTCCTGTGTTGATGTGATTTAGGTAACATTCCGCCTCTTCATCATAAACAACAGCTCAACATCCTGCTCACCTTGCTTGTACACCGGTCCTAAACTTGCTGGTTTGTAACCACTCACTTGGCTGATTTATCTTCTCCATGTCAACACATGCTCACTGGTTAGCAACTATACATTGTCAACACATCACTTACCAGTTGACATACTCTCTTTACTGGTGATAGACTATGCTGGTAACTTGTCAATTTCTTTAACACAAGTCAAACACTAACTTGTGTACCGGTGACTCCAGTGGACATTGTACTGAATGACATTCTCTCTGGTATGCAACAATGACAGTGCTGCACATACATCTCTTATACCGGTAGCCTGCCTATACCGGTTGATATCAATGACAACACAATGCCAACAATCTCCCCCTTTGGCATTGATGTCAACACATGTAGTATCCGGTATACTATATAATCTCTCTTCCCCTTTGTATAATCCATTGGTTCTCACACATGTAGTATGCGGTATACTACATAATCTTTCTCCCCTTTTGACAACAATGGCAAAGGGCACTGTTAGGGTTTCACTCCTCCTTGTATCTACCGGGCACTGATATAAATCTTTCTCCCCTTTTTCTTTATCGGATACATCTCCTCCTTTGATAGCAATTGGTACAACTTTTCAAGTTACAACACTTGAGATGGAGGGCATAACCATCAACAGACAACAATTGAGCATACTAATCTGATACCAATTGTTGAAGCACTCAATTGCAGAAGGATGTGTTAGTGACTACTACTTACCTGCTGGTTAGACTGCCTCACTTCCTGTTTGATCCCAAATTTCTTTAGAATCAAGTGTGATTGTACTATGAATACAACCAACCAAAAGAAAAGTAGATACTCGTAATCATGAAATTCTCCTGGGTATTCCTATAGCAATTTCCATCATCTGCAGTTTAGGCAGTCAGTACCATCACAAGTTCAAGTATGCCGACTCTGCTTCATAAGCACTTGAACTCCCCCTAAGTCATACATCTTAGGTCCTCAATTCCTGTCAGGTCCAATACCGGGGCTCCAATCATCTTCGTGTACCGGTTGAGCTGTGCAAATGTGATCATTTGATGATCTTTCAACTCCATTATATCCACCATAGCCTATGACATGATCTTGGATGTACACAATGCCATACAATATCATTATCATGCCATAAATCAAACCGATTAGCCCAAAAACATGCATGCATGCCTGCATGATCAACAACTGGGCCAATCATATGTCATTCAAGTCTTTTCCAATACCACTCGAGACATAACTTCCTCATTTTATGCTACCGGGGCTAATGCAATGATCTCTAACCTCATTGTCTTATGTAACTTGCAAGTACCTGTTAGTATTCATACTGGTAACATCCTGTACATACCGGTTTCCTGTACCGGTCCATCATCACTATCGGAGCACCTTCCTGTAACTCCTGACATTTTGTGTCACTTTGCATCTGATTCCAATTGTTAATCTCCATCTATCAACACATGCAGTAGTTATCCATCTTTCATTTGTAGGTTTGTAGCCAAGGCAACCTCTACACACTTATCTTCTCATATCCATCCTTCATACCGACAACAGCTTGTTCTTCCATGTGTCCTTCACTGAGGGGGTGAATGATAAGTTCAGTGTACTACTCCCCCTAAGGTACTGCATCTCCTTTAAGCCTTAGAAGATATCACTTGTGCATTGAATGCACAGTGCCGGTCCATGGTTGCATCCTCTTGCTTCTTCCTCCATACCTGCTTGGTCTCATTCTTCTTCCCATTTTCAGTCTTGGGAGTAGGTTTTACCTTCTTCTATAGATTGGTCCTTGCTCTACCGGATTCTTCCACATGACTGGGAGCAGTGCTATAGTATCACATAGCCACCATCCCAAACTCATGATTGTGGAACCTTCTCACATACCGGTTTGACCATCTTCTTCTGGTCATATTGTTGCAATTGGCAACCGAAACCAATGGACCTCTTAATCTTGCAGGGACATTTCTCCTTTGGTTCCATGCAGGTCTCTGACTTCCATATGCTTTGTATCCATTTCTATGTTGAGCATAGCTGCTATATCGGCTTCCGTGTGACTGCAAGTCCTTCTTCTTGCATTCATAACTTCTATGGCCTGATCTATTGCAGTTATAACAAATACTATTTGCATAACCGGGAGAAGGGATATGCATGTATCTACTCCTTGACACATTTTCTCATTTGCATGAAATCTATGAGATCCTAGATTATTCCCTTTAGATCCCTTTCTACATTCTTTTGCCCTATGGCCATGACCATTACATGCAAAGCAATAACTAGGGAAGGAAGATTTATAACTTACAAACTTATTTTGCCATGCATGGGGAGATCTTACTAGTTTAGTATCTCCATTTCTGCTTCTCCGGGAATGGATCCTAGGTTGTCCAGGCTCTGCAACTCTTCCATCTGTTCTCTTCTTTTCCCACACTTGCTTTGTCTTGTGGGCGGTAGCATTTCCTTGTCCTCTACCGGTAGGGGGTCTTCTTTGCTGTCTTCTTATGTTCCTGCTTCCAGTGAAGCTATCTTCTCCCATCTTCCCTTTTCCTTTGGGATCTGCATTGTTCCTCCTTGCAACACCGCTCTTCATCCCTGTCTGCATGCCTTCACTAGATGTGTTTAGATCAACCTTCTTCCGGGGAGCATTTCTAACCGTGTAGGTTTGTCCGTTGTTGTCTCCATTTGAGGAGGCAAACTGAATGTCATTGTGGGGGACATTCTTGTTGGTGGAGTATTCACTGACACCACTTCCTAATCCTTCAGTGTCCTTGGCATGCTTTTTTTTTTCAACATTTTGTCCAAGGCATCACTGCTGCCATCAAATCGGATTCTCACCTTGAGGTCATCTTGACATTTCTCAAGGTCATTTTGGAGAATCTCCATTTCTTCAAGCAGCTTCTGATATTCTTTATCTTTTACTTCTAGCTCAGATGTTAGATCTTTGCACCGACACACTTTGTTGTCTTCTTCTTGAGTCTTCAACTCTGAGATACATTTCTCAGATTCTTCAAGGCATTTTATCAACCAGTTCTACTCCACTACAGCAGCATTCTTGAATAACTTGTATTCATTTCTCACTCTACTAAGCTCTTCAAGAGCATTTACAAGTTCACCTTCAAGATCAACTTCTGCTTCATCTTCTTCTTCACCTTCACTATCACTACTAAACACATCTTGCTGGTAGGAGTGATCTGCATGATCATTCTCAGATGTGTGCCTCTCATCTTTTGATTCTTGAGCCATGAAGAGGTGGGTTCCTTCTTCATCATTGCTGTAGCTGCAAGCAGATCTGCTTTCATCATTTGTAGATACATGAGATGCATTTCTCATTCTATCTTCACAAGCCGGTTTTGCAGTAGTAGGCTCATTTCCATAGAGCTTCTTCAGTTTGTCCCATAAGCTTTTTGCCGATCTGCATCTGTCCACCTGAGAGGAGATATCATCTGATAACCCACAAAGTATTGCCTTCATTGCTGCATCATTGCACTGGTTTCTTCTTTCTGCATCAGAATTGGTGGGAAGACTGACTTTACTAGGGCAACCATTTACAACAGACATTCACACATCAAACCCTAGGGAGGACAAGTAGACTTCCATTCTGCAACTCCAAATGGAATAGTTTGAGCCATCAAATACTGGAGCAGGGATTGATACTAAACAGACCATTGTGTCCTTAAGCTAGAATCTACCCAAGTTAGAGAAAGCTTATCACCCGGGAACCTAGGGCTCTAATACCAATTGTTAGACACAATGTACCACTGAGAGGGGGGTGAATCAGTGGTTTCCAAACTTTTCCTTTTAACTATCCTATGTGAGTATACCTGTTATCAGATCTAATAGAAAGCTAACTTACCGGTTAGAAGGGAGATTGACACAAATGCAATCACACATGAAACGGACATCACATAACACCACCATATACGAGGAAAACCCAAGATGGGAAAAACCTCGGTGAGAAATGTTGCTGGAGTCTACTGTTCCAATCCAGCCTCACAATGAATCTCTGATTACAATGTTTAGGGCACCAACCCAAGGAGCACCAACTCCTGATTTAGGGCACCAACCCAAGGAGCACCAACTCTTGATTTAGGGCACCAACCCAAGGAGCTACAACCCGTGCATTGAGCTCCAACTCAGTGGTCTACTATGAGTATATTCAAATACAAAAGTAATAGTCTTGTTACAAATGAATTTTGTAAGTCTTCTACAAATCTCTCTTCTGGATCTTCTATCCAGTTCACTACCGGTTCTCTGCTCACCCTCTCACTGCTGCAACCTTACTCTTTGCTGCATCTACACCGGTTCAGTCTCTTCTTCTTTACCGGTTCTCTCTCTGTCGGTTCTCTCTTTGCTGGTTCTGCACTCTGCCGGTTCTCTCTTAGCTCAACTACTCTGCTTCTCTCCACGGGTACTATCTTCTACCGGTTCTCTGCTTGCCTTCTCTGCATTCTTCTGCAATTCTTCTCTATTGGTTTGGAGACTGCCGGTTTACTCCTTTGTCAGACTCAATGGCTGACTGCTGGTAGCTTCACGGTTACCGGTTGAACACTTCAACCCCGTTCTTCTTCACACTCAGTCTCTTCTTCTTCTTCCTGATGAGCACTTGACTGATTTCTTCTCACATGTAGCAACACTCTCCCATTCAGTGACACCCTTCTCTGATTTTGGCTTGCATATTTATAACCTGGTTTTCCCGCTAAATGCCAATTCAAATTCCAGGCAGTTAGGGTTTCCTCATTGACCTTGAGGCAAACCAAATCCAATTAGATCTCATGAGATCTGATCACCTTGATTGATGAATTGTAACTCATCATTCAATCCCACCATTGTTGTGCCTTTCTGATCACGCCTTCTATTTTTAGCAATCTGCTTTTAACCTGTGGGCGGATATCTTGGTCGATCACCAAGAATGGCTTCGCGGTTTCCTTCACTACCTCGATCTACTCAATCAGTCTGAGCTAGATCTCTGTTGTCCTCCCGACCTCGACTTGCAAACCTCTACTGTGCATCTCGTGAATCTCGCAGTCGACATAAATGTCAACTTGTTACCATCTACCTTGCCGCTTGACATTTCACCGATTCAACATGCCAACCTATGCATGCATGCAACTTCACCTCCACCTGGCCTCTATGTCGGCATCCACCTTTGCAGGATCATCTATGTCGGTATGGATGGGATCACCAACAACTCCATTAACGGGCTCATCTATTGGCTTACTAACCCTGCCGGTTAAACCCTTAACCGGTCTGTCATCAACCTTGCACCTCTCTTCTCTTCCGGTGGAACACACAACTGGTCAACACACTTGCTAACCTACCTTATGCACATCTTTATCAGATGGGAGTCTTCTGCATCTGCACCTTGTTGCATTATCGGTGGACATACTTACCGGTAAAACCCTTGATGACACCATGTCATCAACCTTCAGCTATTTCCATCTGAGACATCTACAAGCCGGTTGCCCTCTCTATCTGCAGCTGCTCAGTCTTGCCTTTTTCATCATTAGACCGGACATCATCTCAACTGGTTTGTCAAAGTGACAAACCCATCACTCTTCATCTGTCCGGACAACTCATCATGCGTTCTTCGTCGGTCTAGTGCATATCCCTGATTTCATGCACTTGAGGCATCCTTTTGTTATTCACCATTAGATTTAGTGTGAGCCTTCAAACACCTGCCCTTACCACTTCTATCTTATCTCACAGAATTATGATGGACACTTTGCATAATAGGAGATAAGCACCACTTACCGGTGGCAGTGGATCCTTGTCATCTGCATCCTGTAGCATTCATGTGGCTTCCCTGTGTGTGCAACACATCTTCATACAGGCACATTTGATCCGGTTGGGGCACACTCACTGTCAATCATCTCTTCACATGGTGATTGCATCTTTATCCGGTGGGAGTCCTATTGTTCTGCATCGACACAGTGTACTGGTGACTTGTATATCCTTCTCCTCCTGTGTTGATGTGATTTAGGTAACATTCTGCCTCTTCATCATAAACAACAGCTCAACATCCTGCTCATCCTACTTGTACACTGGTCATAAACTTGCCGGTTTGTAACCACTCACATGGTTGATTTATCTTCTCCATGTCAACACATGCTCACCGGTTAGCAACCATACACTGTCAACACATCACTTACTAGTTGACATACTCTCCTTACCGATGACAGACTATGCCGGTAACCTGTCAATTTCTTCAACACAAGTCAAACACTAACTTGTGTACCAGTGACTCCAGTGGACATTGTACTGAATGACATTCTCTCTGGTATGCAACAATGACAGTGCTGCACATACATCTCTTATACTGGTAGCTTGCCTATACCGGTTGACATCAATGACAACACAATGCCAACAGGGTAAATGTGGTGAAGAGGTTTAGCAATTGTTTTAGCCCACTTCCTCCATGCATAATAAGGACTGCTATTTATTTCCACACGCTAGTCGAACTTTTAAAAGAACTAGATGTCCCGCTCCTATTGACAATGATATGATCAAGGTCAAAATAGAGAAAAATGAGTTTAAGAAAGAACAGGATAGAGCAAGCTTTTGCCCCAGTTGATTATGTTACATGTGAAAAATATGTTTGGTATCCTTGGCTTGTTTTGGAAGAAAACAATTTGATGAAAAATGGGAGGGGTGAGGCACCATAGTAGCAACTGTGGATCATTGGTGTAGACTTCTTAATGGTCTCTTTTTATTGGAAGCAGTAAAGACATAAGACTATAATAATCAACCCAATTCATTCTTCTAGCATCCTTTACAATACCATATATCATTATATGGTTCGGTTTTTATATGCTATAAATTCCTTTCCTAGGGTTTGCTAAAATAGATCGTGGCAATATCAAAAGCACGGTAAACAGATTTGTTTTTGATTAAGGCAAAAGTAGGTTTTGAAGGGACCCGAAACCCTTTACAAACAGATTTTGAATGCATCTGGAACCCTCAAGCAAAAGTTGTCACAACTAAAGAAACATGAAAGCACCAGACAACCAAGGACTAGAAGCCCTAAACATGGGTTTTGAAAGTAGGCTCCCACAACCTAAAACTAAAGCTGCATCAAAAGACAACTAACAGCCGGCCTAAGACCAGCCCCCACAATAACGAGGGTATTACAGGCACCCCCAGCCAGCACAGGGTTCTTCCAGCTCCCAACCGAGCTCTTGCCAAACCAAAACCAACAATTGGCCAGGCTGGGCCCTTTAAAACGAATAGCATCCAGACTGCCCGTGGGTTTTACAAGGCCCCCACAATCTTTCGCAGACCCTACAAGGTCCAACAAACTAAGCATTAAGAAGAAAACAAAAACAGGGGGGTTTTGAAAGGCTCCCCTAACCTTCAAGTTGGGTTTTGCTATGGCTCCGAAAACCAATAGAATGAAGCCACCAAACAAAAAGAATCTAATAGTCACTCCCCTTCCAGCAAAGCTCATTAACACCTCAATAGGACAGGGACCCACCTCTATAGGGGCTGAGAAGACGGATACCATCAGCAGAGAGAACATAAATTCAAACCACATAGCTTCAAACCTCAAGACAAAGTCCAGCCACCAAGATGCATCACCACAGCGCTTAGCTGGAACAGCAAACATGGGGTTTTTTCGGGCTCCCCCAGACCCCATGGGTTTTATCATGGCTTCATAACCATAAGAAGCCCAGACAAAACATGGTCCAGAAATTGGGTACCAACATTCACCCACCAACAAATCCCATTCTCCAACGCAAAGCCAGACTTCGCCTCAAAAGGAGAACAGTTATCCCCAGCAAAATCCATCTTCACCTCTAAAGAAGACAAAGCCACCTCTATAAGGCAAGCCAAAGACAACCAAAGCTACAGGGAGAGGGCCAACCGAAAGATGAAACTTGCAAGACCACAGTTGGAGTAGAGAAGGTAACCCTTTAACAAGTAATCCACAAGGACCAAAAGAGATGGGAAGCTCTATCTAAGACCACAAACGGTCTTTGAAAAAATTAACCCGACCAAATCATCAACAAAGCCCCCTAACAAAGCAAAAACCCGTTCCCAGCACATCAAGAGATAAGCAATAAAGCTTAGGCCGAAGGGAAAAAGAACAAAACCCTCAAAAAAGAGTCGATCTGCCATAGCAGCTCCATTGTCAGCAACACCGGGCACAGGAACTCCAGGTCTGCCATTAGGAACAGCAGCAATACACTCCAAAAGAGCTCACACCCAACCTCCACCGTCTCTTTCGCCACCCCTACCACAGATTGAGCGGAGGGGCCCAGAAAAAAATGGGGAAAAGAGGGCCCCGAAGCTAGAAACATATGATCCGATGCTCAAAATGATCCCCAAAAGCAACATCACCATCCTTCACCATCATACACTCGCCGTCCTTACTGACCCGAACAAGCTAGCGCCGAACCTCACATGCAACTGTGAGTGAGAAAGGGAAAGAGATGAGCCCCAACACACAGGGTGGAAGGAGCGAAGCAGCATCACCAAGCATCCGCCGAGCCCAAAAGGACGCCGCACCCACTGCAGCCGAGAGCACCACCACATCGCCGTCCGCCTCATCCTCCTCCCCCTTGTCTGCATCCTTTGTCGAGGAAACCCTACCTCCGGAAGACTTCCTGCTCCTCGTCATTCTCAATTAATCTATGTTTGTTGTTAATGTTAATATTTACTCTTTTACAGTATAAGCTCAGTTGTAATAGTAGATTTAGTTGTGTGTCAGATCCGAATTTTCAGGTATCCATGCTATGTGACTGGCATGGTCTTCCTGTTATGCAGTACGGTAAACAGATTTGTTTAGCATGCATAAATTTTTATTTTGAGGGCTGTCTATAATGCTAGATGCTAAGTATTTTGAAATAGCAATTTTAATGGAGATGTGAATGGAAACTGTAATAATGGGTACTTGTATGTAATGGAGTGGTGGAGAAGAGAGGAAAACAGAGCGTAGCAGAGCATAGGGAGAGATTCACAGATGTTTTCTAGGAGTAGAAATCAGAGAGAGGAGTTTGGTAGTTCCACATCTCTTCTCAGCGATTGCTACCTTTTGTTAGCTTTTTCTCAAACCAATAAAGTGGTTAGTTCCTATCTTCAGATCTGTTCTCTTTTGTCTGAATTCTATCTCCATTCATTCACAAGTCATCTTGTAATAACTCTGGAACCATGCCCATATCATCCTTTTAATTAACTGCCTCTATCTATAACACATCTAGGTTTGACCAATTTAGTGTGTTGGCCACCTGGTTGCCAACCAAATCTGGATCACTGGCATTATATCAAGTTTACTATTGTCTAGCAGTGGTGTGAGATCAAGCTACATAACCCACAGGTCCCACATTCTGCCCTGTGGTCACAGACTAAGTGACTACTCCCAAACGAATGATGAAAGTTTTTCATCTGCTGCAAGAGGAGAATCAAGAGTTGAAGGATAAGATTCAATGTCTCAGAGATGAAAATCAAGAGTTGCAGAATGAACTCCATACAAAAGACAACATGCAAGCTTATTATCTAGAATTATTAACAATATTCCAAAAATAAACTTTAAGCAGATATACATAAGAAAATAACCTGTACCAACACCCATGAGCTTTTTAATCATAAAAAAATTGATTACATCAAATAATCTTTTAGCCTTTGATTCGCCCATCACTCTTTGTTTTGTTTTTTTGATCAGTCAAGTGAGGGTTAGGGCCCTCTTCGTTTATTTTATATCAAAAAAGATAAAAGATTACAATTGAAGCCTTCCAGATTATGTCTATGAAGCATTGTTTCCACAGTGATACAAGTCAATCAGGGGGAAATAATCTAGGCTATCTAAACTGCATATGGTCCCCAAATACCTATTCCAGATAGGCAAAAATTCTGCAAAATGCCCGTTTACAAACTTTACCCAACCCCCCATGAACCAGACCATGAGCAACAGCTATTTCAAGTTTCAACAAATTATCAAAGTATTAAGACAGCCTAAGATTGGTACAAAGTTCATTGCCAAAAAAATTCCTCCACACGCCATACCAGAGACTCTAGAAGATTCAGAGCAGCCCGCAGTGAGGCCCAAAAGACCCATCTTCCACTTTTACCAAAGCAGCCCTCCTTGTCAGGAACTTTGCAGCTTTCTTGGTCTTTGCTATGTTAAAGCGCTCCTGCCTTGGTGAAGATTTTTCCACATGCAGGAGCTCTAGGATGTTATACTCGGGGCGGTATCACAAGTAACCAAACCTAACATGTAATATCCCTGCCAGATGTGAATGAAATTCTCAGTCATGAATAAACATGCAACGAAAAGTAATTGCCAGTTATACTAATGAATGAAGGCCTAGTCATAAGGATCAGGAATAACTACAGAAAAACAGAGCACAGTCCTCAAAACATTGAATTTAATCATCACCACCAGCTGCCTATATTAATAAAAGGAGCGATTTAGGAAACTGCGCCAATTAAGAAATCACATGAGATAATAACTAAGGCGATTAAAAGAAATAGGAGATAACAGTTAACACTTAAGGGAAAGTAGTGCTAGTTTCATACTAGCGATTTAGAATAACCATGGCTAGATTAAAAATTAATTAAATAAAAGGGCAGCATTTGCATGAGGAAAAAGTCGACTCCTTCAAGGGCAGCATAAGAAAGGTTTTGACTTCTTCAAAAACAGGACATAAAGGGAAGGACATTCAATGATAGGAAGGCATCAAATGATCAAAAAACAAGTATAAAAGGATTTAAGGAATCAGGAACTGAACTTAAGAGCAGAAATAAATATTTAATAGCAGCAAATAGATTAAAAGATAAATTCTGTGAATAGAGTAAATCATAGGCATATGTATATGTATGCGTTCATGCCATAGTGATACTTGCAGAAATGATTGATCTTTGTGAGTAATCTAAGCTTCTCTTCATTATAAATATGTGATAATAGATTCATATAATTATCCATTTTGAATTTAGAGAGACAAATTGCAAATAGGAAGGCTGGCCAGCCTTCTGAGTTCACGAGAGGTGAAGGAAGACCGGCCTTAGTACTCTTATCAAGTATGCCACCCCGAGTATGGAATGGACGACCAGCCTTACATGCTTGTGGGCCAGGAGGTGGAATGGAAGACTGGTCTTCCATGCTCTTGGGCCTGATCAAGGAGGACAACCAGCATCCAAGGTGGACTGAGGGATGTAAGGGTGACCCACCTTCCATGCTCTTGCAATACAAGGGTAACTGTAATGTCTTCTTTTGTAATGCCCTAGTTTTTGCCCAGATTATTTGACAAATGTTTCAAGGGCTGTATGCCTTAATCTGATACCTTATATCAGAACTGCTCTTATTTGACGCTTCTTCTTTTGGACGGACTGCTGTTTTTTCCTGACTTTACTCAGATCTCAGAATTCTCATTTGTTACTCTTATCTCTGTTTATTTATTTAATTCCTAGATGCTCAGGCTTTCTGATTTTCATTTCTTATTCTATTCCATGACATGCCATGCCCTCCCATTCCATTCTTTATTTCCCTTTTATATTAACATGTCTGCATCTAAGGGAGGCGTGTCTTTGAATGAAGGTGACTCTAAGAGGGACGTGTCTCTTTTGACATATCACTTACTGCTTCTAACATAAGCTTAATTGCTGCTTCTATTTTTAATGTTTATGATAATTGCTGCTTATTATTTATTAAGTCCTCCTTGTCCTAATACAAGTGCTGCCTTTACTTATACCCTTCACTGCTTATTAATACTTATTGTGTGCCATTAATCTGGGTGTCAACAATAAGGTCAGCTAGATGGCCCAGTAGTGAAGTTGGCCTAGAACTTATTTTTTTGTATTTTATTTATTCTAAACCTCTTTATAGGTGATTACATCCAATAAGTTGGCCCTAGGCAAGCATATATTTAATTTAACTTGATTGCCAATTAGGCTGGCCAGCAGAGATAATGAATTCAGTCGGCCTTGCATTTATTAGCCGACTAGGTCAGATTATTTACTTATTTACTTCTTATTATTTCTTCTCTGGTCGGCTAGGGTATATTAGGGACAGATCTAGGGTTATTTATAGATGTAGTTTGTGACTCGGTTTTGGCAGAGACATGACGGTCCACCCTTCCCAAAATTGCTTGTCCTCAAGCAATAGTGGAATAATCATGGAGTCGTATTCGTAACCCACCTTTTGCTGCGCTACTCTGATATTTCATAACTTGTAGATTCAAATTAAGATAGATATGTTTTCTCCTTTGATTCAAATGTGGGTTATAACCAATAGTTGGAACTGGCAAGGATTAATTTACGACAAGTTTTCTCTCATCTTCTAGGGAAAAGGATCAAGGCCATCTTGTAATTGTATTAGGTTGGCCATATGTTTTTAAGTTGTATATCCTTGTGAGTCAAAGCGAGGGTGAGTCTTTCCATATATTAAGACGAGGATTAGAAACATAACACACATTTATGACCTTAAATGCAATGTTCTTTCCTAAAAAATTCATAGTTCACTCTTGTTATTCTCATATTCTAGGTCAACCAAAAACAGGAATCTTCAAGATGATAGGAATACATTTATAGTAATCATAGATATTCATGGAGTGGACATGCCAAATGTGGAGTATACACAAAAAAACACGAAGTATACACATGCATACATGTGAATATATGTAGACACGAAGCATACACGAGAATACATGCATTGTTAGATCCCTTCTCTTTGACTAGAATGTATCCATAGATTTACCCTAGTATCCAAACATATTAGGGAGGAAACACGATAGGTCCCCCTGGAGCCATTCCTACATTAAGCTCAAGAGTGTGGAATCGTCCAATTATGGCAACTCACCTCTTTTCCCTCAAGTGGCAAGAATGCCCAACTATGACCAGCTCCAGCCCTTGGGGTAACCATTATTCCACAAGCGGTAGGAATACCCAACTATGACCAGTTCCATCCCTTGGGGTAATCATTATTCCACAAGCGATAGGAATGTCTAATTATGACCAGTTCCATTCCTTGGGGTAACCATTATTCCACAAGCGGCAAGAATGTCCAACTATGACCGGTTCGGGTAACCATTATTCCACAAGCAACAGGAATGTCCAACTATGACCAATTCCATCCCTTGGGGTAACTATTATTCCACAAGCGGCAGGAATGTCCAACTATGACCAGTTCCATCCCTTGGGGTAACCATTATTCCACAAGCGACAAGAACGTCTAGCAATTACCAATTCCATCCCTTGGGATAACCATTATTCCACAAGCAACGTGAATGTCCAACTATGACTAGTTCCATCCCTTGTGGTAATCATTATTCCACAAGTGGTAGGAACGTCCAACTATGACTAGTTTCATTCCCTGGGGTAACCATTATTCCACAAGTGGCAGGAACGCCCAACTATGACCAATTCCATCCCTTGTGGTAATTGTTGATTTTAGTGATCAGATTAGCAGTATAAAATGGAAAATCAGAATGCAAAGTAAATCATACGCATAACACACATATACCCTGGGAAAACCTCCCTCTCGAAGGAAAAACCCAGCAACCAAAGATCTCAGATCTGATTAGATTAGATATAGCAGCAGATTACAATTTAACCCTTCTAGGGTACACATCAACTATAGCAAAACTTATCTGAATCTGGAAGATAGAGTGTATATGCAGGTCACTGTCAATCTGAGACAGAATTCGGCATCCTTGACCTACTTCACAAGCCCTTGAACAAGTTCGGCAGTCTAGAATGGTATTCGCTCAACCTTGAGGATGATCGCCCAGCTTGAGAACTCCAATTTGCTGCCTTAGATGGATCTGCCAGTGCAGATATAATTCGCTTTTATATGCAACAGTTCACTGACCTTGATTGTACTTCGCTGATCATAGAAGTAGTTAACTGATAGGATATATTCGCTGAGTGAGAGATGTGTATGAATAATGATTGATGCCTTGTATTTATAGGCGACTTAGCCCTTTAACTTTCCCAAGTGGGCTTGCAAGAATATTATGCCAAGAGTTTTACACGTTACAATTATATAGGTCAAGGTCTAATTACAAGCTACATATTTGATAGGTCTTGCCCCATAACAATTACATAATACATAAGTTGGACGCCCAAATAGGGCCTGCCCTATTATTATAAGTTACAATGGGGCCCAACCTAATTACATGAATAACTTAAACTAGAATCCGATCTTAGCTACATATTTCAACACTCCTTAGCTAGAGAGGATTCTATGAATAATCAAGTCACATAGAGGCTACCACCATGGCTACTCCCATGGATGAAACACATGATACGTTCACCATAGCTACTCCCAGAGGGTGAACGAACCCATCATGAAATTTCTTCCATGATACCCACCATACCTACTCGCAGAGGGTGGGACCACAATGCCTACTTGCAGAGGGTGGAATTTCTTCGATGATACCCACCATACCTACTTGCAGAGGGTGAGTCCACCATGCCTACTCGCAGAGGGTGGAACGAGGGTTCTAACCTCAGACTTCTCCCAGAGAAGAATGCAACACCACCATGCCTACTCGTAGAGGGTGGAATGAGGGCTTTCACCTCAAACTTCTCCCATAGAAGAATGCATCAACCAAAGAATGCGGCTTCCTCTGAAGCTAAAAGAAACAGGCTCCCTCTGAGCCTAACAAGCTCCCTCTGAAGCTAAAATGTCAAGCTCCCTCTGAAGCTGAAACATCACGCTCTTTCTGAATGTTATAGCCTTCTTTTTCCGAGAAAACATCTTCAGCCACCAACTTAGTCTCATGGCAGCAAGCTGCATCTCCATTCTTCAGCCTGCGTGACTTTCCCACAGGATGTATCGAGTTCATCCACCCTAGAATGCAATCTCCGTCCTAAAAGCATTCGAAGGGAAATATTAATGCTGGAATCATACATGGTTTGCTATAGCATGAATTAATAACTATATGAAGAAATTCATGAACATTATTCAGCCATGGAAAATACTTATCTCTTTATAGGTTGGTCCACCAATGTTCTTCCTACTCTTGCTCAATATTGGAATTTCCAACCATACTTAGCATCTACTGATGATGGCTGCGTGGCCTTCGGCCCTCGCCATCACACATCGCCTATCTTCAACAACAATCATATTTACACTTAGGGATTGCTCAAAACTGAGAAGCTTTCCAGAGATCATAGAGTTCAGTTCTATGAATCACTAAAGAAGGGTAAACCTAAGGCCATCAGCCCTAGAGGAAGGACTCTCAAGGAACTTTGCGAGGCTCGTCATATTTCGCTCCATATCAATTTTTGGCAGGTCGGGCATATGTGCAACCACCTTGAAGCCAACATCTTTAGCCAAGCAAAATACAGTCAGTTACTACAGCTACAATGTGACCTCTGAAGGTGTCATGGGCAACATCCTCATAAGTGCTCTAAGATGGACTCTCCTTTTGCCATCTTGATGTGAATTTGCATGCTCCATCCAACCTATCTTCAACCTTGAGACTGTGCATCATCTTGAAGAAGTGATAAGAGCAGAAAGAAGATAAATAATTACAGTCAATCTGATTACACCTAATTCGAACCAAGCTCTGATACCATGTTGATTTTAGTGATCAGATTAGCAGTATAAAATGGAAAATCAGAATGCAAAGTAAATCATACGCATAACACACATGTACCTAGGGAAAACCAACCTCTTGGAGGAAAAACCCAGCAACGAAAGATCTCAGATCTGATTGATTAGATATAGCAACAGATTATAATTTAACCCTTCTAGGGTACACATCAACTATAGCAAAACTTATTTGAATCTGGAAGACAGTGTATATGCAGGTCACTGTCAATCTGAGACAAAATTCGGCAGCCTTGACCTACTTCACAAGCCCTTGATCAAGTTCGGCAGTCCAGAATGGTATTCGCTCAACCTTGAGGATGATCGCCCAGCTTGAGAACTCCAATTTGCTGCCTTAGACGGATCTGCCAGTGCAGATATAATTCGCTTGTATATGCAACAGTTCGCTGACCTTGATTGTACTTCGCTGATCATAGAAGTAGTTCACTGATAGGATATATTTGCTGAGTGAGAGATGTGTATGAATAATGATTGATGCCTTGTATTTATAGGCGACTTAGCCCGTTAACTTTCCCAAGTCGGCTTGCAAGAGTATTATGCCAAGAGTTTTACACATTACAATTATATAGGTCAAGGTCTAATTACAAGCTACATATTTGATAGGTCTTGCCCAATAACAATTACATAATACATAAGTTGAACGCCCAAATAGGGCCTGCCCTATTATTATAAGTTACAATGCGGCCCAGCCCAATTACATGAATAACTTAAACTAGAATCCGATCTTAGCTACATATTTCAACAGTAATCATTATTCCACAAGCGGCAGGAACATCCATCTATGACTAGTTCTATTCCTTGGTGTAACCATTATTCCACAAGTGGTAGGAACGTCCAACTATGACTAGTCCCATCCCTTGGGGTAACCATTATTCCACAAGTGGCAAGAACATCCAACTATGATCAGTTCCATCCCTTGGGGTAATCATTATTCCACAATTAACAATAAATCTCTTCCACAAATCTGCTGTAAAGTCTTCTAAAATCTGATCATAGGACTGTCATAAAGTATTCACAATCTCCTCTCAAAAGTTTGTTACAAATTCTTCACATACGTCACTTTAGATCTTCATATAATATTCTCTCTTAATCTTGTGTATAAATTATATACTTGATTGTCTTCTTCACGCACAATACACCCCCTTCTCTTTCATCATTCAACCTCACAAAATTAAAGTATCATTAACTGTGGATTAATATGGTTCGGATTTGGATCTGATTTCTATTAAGAAGACTGTGGATCTTCTTCAATTGCCTGCTCCTTTGATCTATTCCATTCTCTTTCTGCCTGTATTCCTTGCTGGATATGTTTGTCCGATTCTTCTTTCATATATTCAGAAAATTGTGAAGTCCTATAAATAAGACAATTTTCTGAATATATGAATGCCTTACCATATATGATTTCTACTTAATATTTCTATTCCATTTTCTCCCTGTATGCAGATTAGATAGGTTAGAGTTTCTGATTCTGCTGTGGGTAATGTATATAAATGTATATCTAAGTCTGTTCTCCCTTCTGTTCCCTCAGGCTGGCAGGAACTGTGCTCTGATACCACTTGTAGTGTCCCCTTTTGTAATGCCTTAGTTTTTGCCCAGATTATTTGACCAATGTTTCATGAGCTGTATGCCTCAATCTGATACCTTATATCAGAATTGCTCTTATTTGATGCTTCTGCTTGTGGATGGTCTGCTGTCTTTTTCTGACTTTGCCCAAATCTCACAATTCTCATTTGTTACTCTTATCTCTGTTTATTTATTTAATTCCTAGATGCTCAGGTTTTCTGATTTTCATTTCGTATTCTAGTCCATTCCATTCCTTATTTCCCTTTTATATTAACATATTTCCATTGAAGGGAAGTGTCTCTTTGAACGAATGTGACTCTAAGAGGGACGTGTCTTATTTGTCATACCACTTGCTGCTTCTAGCATAAGCTTAATTGCTGCTTTTAATGCTTATGATAATTGCTGCTTATTATTTATTAAGTCTGATTTTAACACCCTCCTTGCCCTAATACAAGTGCTACCTTTACTTATACCCTTCACTGCTTATTAATACTCATTGCATGCCTTTAATTTGGGCGCCTATAATAAGGTTGGCTAGATGGCCCATTAGTGAAGTTGGCTTGGAATTTATTTGTTTATATTTTATTTATTCTAAACCTCTTAATAGGCGATTACATCCAATAAGTCGGCCCTAGGCAAGCATATATTTAATTTAACTTGATCACCAATCAGGTTGGCTAGCAGAGATAATGAATTCAGTTGGCCTTGGATTTACTAGCCGACTAGGTCAGATTATTTATTTATTTACTAGTTATTATCTCTTCCCTGGTCAGCTAGGGTTTATTAGGGACAGATCTAGGGTTATTTATAGATGTAGTTTGTGACCCGGTTTTGGCAGGAACACGACAGTGACCAACCTTGAGATTGCGGTTTGCAAACTTTTCGATGAATTCCTAATGAGATTATTATAGGAATCCACAATTGAATGGCTGTTGCCCTAATTAGATTTTAATATGAATAATGTTTATATGATATCATGATACATACTAATGCTTAGTCAAATTAGATGTTATCTTTGCTTATAATCTAATGTCAATTTCCAGTGATTACTGTTGTGTGCAGGATTTAGACTAGGAACTCTATAATAAAGGGCATTCCAATTGGTAAATTTATATTCTAAAATGTATTACATTTCTTATTTTGAATTGGAATTGTCGTTTTAGGGCAAAATTTAGGAATATCCCAACAGGGGACATTACAATTGGTATCAGAGCTAGATCTTGCTAGCCTGTGAGATCAGCGTTAAAGTTATGGGTGTCTCAGTTGAGAATAGGGCAAATTATCCCAACAATATTTGGAGATTGAAATACATTATGAATTAAAGGAATTATTTTCAGGCCTAAAAATATATTAGTGAGTGCTCCATTGCCAATCGCCATGCAGTAGACAGACATCATAAAAATAAGAAATATTCTCTGTGCCATTTAACTCTTCTTAAGCAGTTCCTTTGTCAGAGATTGCTCAGATTAATTCATTTTCAAAACTGTGTCAAACTAAAATCTGAACAACCGTTGGAATTGTTTGCCAGCATTTTGCTCCACGTTTGACATTTTGACACAAGAATTTATATAAAACATCTGTACCTTCTGATCAAAAGAATGCGAATTACTAACTACATTTGGCAAAGTTTGAATTATGCTAGATGTGGACACAAACATATATAAAAGACCAATTTCTTCAAAATTAAAACAGGTGGGGAAGAGGCATTTGTAAATCTGATTCCAATAATATATTTCTTCCATTCTACTTTGCAACTGACCAGATACTCTATCAAATTGCCTTCCCCCTAAGACCCTGAAGTTGGCAACGGAAGGCTGAGTGACTTCAAAGCACATTACAAATCATGAACCTAAAAAGCCGTAATCTTGCATCCAAATTAAAAAATGGGGTGCATGTTTAAAACCAAAATTCAATATCTAAATCAACCAACTTACGGGCCTGGTTAGGGTGGAACCTCATACGGATGATTGTGATTTTGTCAAATTTCTCCCTGTGGAAAGACACAATTTTGAAAATGTAACATTATTCAAGGTAGGTTTCATAGAGTGGCAAACTTAGTGTAATCCCTTTCTAGGCCCATACATGAGATGAAACACTTTATCTGTTTAATTATTTCCCCTCCTTGTATTAAATTTCTCTATTCTAATTATATGTACAATGCTTATGGTCACATGTACACAACACAAGCGAGGGTATGCCATGAGATTGATTGTAGAGAGCCAGAATCTTGTAAGGGCAGCCTAGTCAGTACGTAGTGATTCCCAAATACAATCAGCTTCTTTGTCTTCGGTTGATAACTTGATAGGTCATTCTATACTTCTTTGTAACTGCCAAAATTTTGTAGTACAAAATTATCTAATTTTTTGTACTCAAACACAAAAGAACTCAAAAGCTATAGCTTGCCACTTGTTGGTTCACCAGTTTGATTCCTCTTGCGTGCTCTGTCACAAAATGACTGCACAGCTGACATATACATCTGTAAGATAAAAACAACAAAGTGTCACATGGTTACACCGTTTGAAGGCTTGCCTGAAATTAGAATGACATAACTATAGAAAGTGAATGAAGCCACTTTGGTCCAGTAAATGATATGTAAAGTTGTTTCATTGATACATAGTGGTATCAACAATTAGCAATAGATATTTACTCGAGGAGATGAGTTGGACAAGTGTTGGCAATAGTTTTCGATTCTGCAGAATTCTTGAAGCAAAAGATGGTTACTGATTGAGCTGGATCAACCAAAAGGTTGAAAATATTCAATTCTTGGTGGAGTTGAATCAAACAAGAAATTACTGTTGTAAAGAAAATGTGTGGAAAAATTGAAAACCCCCTACAAGCCTTATCAATAGTATTTAGGTATCAAGCTTCCATGTTTCCCTAAATTCTACCCTCAATTTGTTTGCTTAAAGTCTTAATCAATAACATGGCAGGTCCAGGTTCTTCATCTAGAAGAAATGATACATCAACCTAAACAACCAAGCAAAATAGATTGTTTGAAAAGGCCATGGCTATTTATGACAAAGATACTCCTGACAGTGAGGAAAATGTGGCTATCATATTCCATGGGAAATCCCCCACCGAAGTGAAAGGGGCATTATGAGATTCTAATAGATTACATTGAGGCAGGACAAGTGCCTTTCCCACATACAAATCTTCAGGTTCTAACAATGGGGAGTGTTAGTTTTTAGTGATCAGATTAACAAATAGGTAGCAGAAACAAAATACACAGTAATGCAAAGCGCACAACACAAATATACCTTGGAAAAACCTCCCTCTTGGAGGAAAAACCCAGCAACCAAAGTCTCAGATCTGAATATTATTAAGGGCAGAAACCAGTTACAACTTAGCCCAGCTAGGGCACAAATATGAATGTCAACTAAACACACTTATCTGATTTCCTGATCAGATCTGAATATGATCGAATCATTCAGAATATTGTGTGCAGACCCAGACCCTGAAGTGAAATTCGCTGGTCCTAATATGAATTTGTCAGCCTTGAATGGAAGTACACTCAGCCTATATGATGTTCGCCCAGCCTAGAAGATAGCTCGCCAACCTCATATGATAGTTTGGCAGCTCTTGAATGCCTTCGCTCAGCACATGAATTGCTTCGCTCAGCCCTTGAACAACTTCAGCAGCCCTTGTATAAATTCGTCACACTTGTAGATTCGCTGATGTTGCATATGCTGATCATGTAACAGACCTAGTTCGCTTAGATAGCAGACCTTGTGTAGCAGCAGTCATAAGTTCGCTTGCTTAGATTGTGTTTGTGATCCTCAAGTCTCCTTACATAGAGGAGATTAAGCATAACATAATACTCGGTCGGCCTTGTGTATTTTGCCGCCAAGTTACAATTATTCAAATGTATTTCCTATGCATTACAAATAGGCCTTGACCTATATAGTTTACAAGTTACAAGCTACATGTTCAATAGGGCCCGACATGTTGAGTTACAAGTTACATAAAGGATAGGTCTTGCCCCATAACCATTACAAGTCACATAAATTGAGCGCCCAAATAGGGCTTGCACTTTCAATGTTCACAAGTTACATTAAGTTCCATTTGGGCCCAGCCCAATTACATGATATAATTAATCAATATGCAAGTTACATAAGCATCCAAATTGGGCTTAGCCCTATACATTAAATTATTACATCAATATAATTAATTTTAAGGCCAAGGGCCACATTAAAATTAATTAAGCTAGGCATTCGACCTAGCTACATTTCAACACTCCCTCTTAGCTAGGGAGGATCCCTTGAATAATCAAGTTACACTGTGACCATGCTTCATGGACTCTTTCCATGATATCCATCATGCGTGCCTGCAATGGATGAATTCAATATACATCATGGACTCCTTCCATGATATTCATCATGCATGCCTGCAGTGGATGAATTCAATATACATCATGGGCCCCTTCCATGATATTCATCATGCATACCCGCAGAGGATGAATCCTAAGTACATCGTGGACTCCTTCCATGATACCCATCATTGTTTGCCCTCTCGGGTAAACGGTTAAATGCAGAAAGTAAATGCACAGAACATAATGGAAATATATTAAATAATCAGCCTCTGTATTAATTCCACAGTCCATGTACAATAAGTGCTTATAATATTACATATGACACAACTAACATGATCCTACTTCGAAGAAAAGGTACACAATATATAATACCCGAAGGGGTACGACACAACCGTCGCGACTCCAACTACCTACCCGTCGGCTAACTAACTGACCGCCGTAACTCATTATTACCGACGACAACATAAACATAATATAACAACATAACATAACGATTATTCTCGGCAACATCATCCCCCCCAAGAAAAGAAGTCGACTCCGACGACTTAATACAAAATAGAGATGAACGGTAGGAACTACTGACGCCAGTCAGGCCCGGATCTTATACACTTGCTGCGTCCTCGCCTAAAAACCCTTTTTTGCTACCATCCGATGCTCAAGTGCAGATTTCACCAATATTACTTCCTTTGCCATCACAGTCCTCCTGTGCCTAACCCAAACTTGTTTGCAAAACACGTTTTTCAATCTCAGCTTCCACCAACTGCTACTCAAATGATATTGTCTCCCTAGCCAATTTGTCCTCGATAGCCACCTGTGCTGCTCTCCCGGCATCCAACTCTTGGGTACGCTGAACTAAGTCTCATGCGACTATTGCCTCCAACCTGGTGGTCAGCTCCTCCCGAGCCCTCTGTGCATCCACCAAGGCAACCTCACGTCCAGCCGAGACACACTCCGAGTTCCTCAAAGCGTACCAGTCATGCTTGGAGGTGGCCACAATCCGTTGGCACAAATGCTAGGAGACACCTCAAATCCTCCATCATACTCCCCAAAGGCTAAAAACTGAACTGAATAACTCCTTGGTGTCATACAACTGCGCGGACCTGTAATGCCTTCCCTCAAACTCTGTTTGTTCCCAACCTCCAAATCCGTCTCCCTCTACAGCTTATGGCTTCCCTGCCAATGCTTAGCTGCAGGCTTCTTTCTCACAGTACGGACAACTACAACACTTCCCGTGGTATTCTGTAGCTCAAAAATAAACTAGGGGTCGAGGGGCAGCGCCCCCGCCGCCAACACCAATTTACAACCCTCAGAACCATACGAAAGTCCATGGCGCACAGCATTTCTGTGATATTTTAAGCTGTGATATTTTAAGATGCCAAAAACCCTTCTCCACTTTGAATTTCTAGGAAACTGGCTTCCAACTCCAGCGAATCATTTTAAATCTGGTCGTCGTCGTTTTTTTTTTTTTAATTTTTATTTTCTGGCACTATAATATCTCCGATGGCACCCTGGCCATACAACCTCCCTATACGGTCAACAACAGCATTGGCACCTCCGATCGTGCGGCCACCTTCCCATGCGGTCGACACCCTTCTTATCGTACGGACACACCTCCGGTCAACAACAGCACTGGCACCTCCAATCGTGCGGCTGCTTGGTCTACCTGTGGCGGTCGTTTTGCCCTTACGTGGCTGTGTGGATTGTGCGGGCTTGGTCTCTTTTTTTCTTTTTCCTTTTGCGGCTGTTGCGCGTTGGTGTGCGTAACCCTTGCTGTGCGTGTTGATCGGGCCGTGCGGTGCGTGGTCGGGCCGTGCGGTGCGTCTTCCTCCTCCTTTATCCCTTGCTGTGCGGCGGTGTTCGGTGTTGTGCGGTGTGCGGTGGTGGGTTCATGTCTCGGCAACAACCTTCGGTGGCTCCCATCGCACGGTGTGACCGCCGCACAATGGTGTCACCGTCGGTGGTTCCACCGCACGGTGGTGTCACCGTCGGTGATTCCACCGCACGGTGGTGTCACCGTCGGTGGTTCCACCGCACGGTGGTGTCACCTTGGTCCCACCGTATGGTGGCCATTTTCCCTTTTTTTTGGGTACCGTACGGTCGCTGTCGTACAACCGTGCGATTTTTTTCATTTTTTTTTTTTTTAAAATAAATTTTTGATCGTACTGTCGCCTGTCATACGACTGTACGTTTCTTTCTTTCTTTCTTCCAACCGTACGGTGGTGTTTTTTTTTGTTTTTTGTTTTTTTTTTTTATAATTTTTTTTTTCGATTTCCTAATTTAGTTGTCTAGAGAGTCTTCGGCTCGGGTCCCCTGTCTCTGGGATCGCCCTTCATCCTTCTCAGTTTGCCTCGCCCGAGAGTCTCCCGTTTTGGTCCTGTGCCTGGCGAGTCGCCTGCCCGGCCTCTCGAGTCCCCTTCCATCCTCTCGGGTCCCCCTCCGGACTCTTGGGTGTCCTTTCGGCCTCTCGGGTCCCCTATGCGCTTCTCGTGGTAGGGTTTCAATTTGAACCTATTGTTGGCAAGTTTATTTTCCATGGCCATCCGAAGACCTGGAACCACAAATTCTACAGGGACCATGGTCTCCTTCCCGTACATAAGAAGAAGAAGAATAATAAATATTTTGAAGACTGCGGTCTTCCACACAAGGTTCCAATCGTTGCCAACACTCTTCGGATTATCTATGTCGCTAGGTTTTGGGGCGTCTCCCTTCCAATATTCTTTGTATTCCGGCAGGTACACCTTTGTTGGTTGCTCTGGTTCCTCTACTTCGAGCCTGTAGCTTTGGAACATTTCGTAATCTTCCATCTGCTAGTGGAAGAGCCCGTTAAGTGAGCATACCTCATCTTCAGAACATCCCTCCAATTCGAGCACCCCTTCATTGTTCGGCTCCATCGCATTCTTGCCCTTGCTTTCATCGGGACCCCCTTCCCCTTTATTAGAGTCCTCCGAGTCCGAGTCGGAAGAGGCGAGCTCTTCGCCAACATCTTGGGTGTGTAGGTCAATGGTATATTTCCGCCCTCCCTTCTCCATGGAAAGTGTATTTTTCTTCCAATTGTGGTTTACCCTCGCGTTGATCAACCACACTCTCCCCAGGATGGCGTCATAGCCTTTCTTCTTCGAGGGAATAACCACGAAATCTAACAAGAATGGTTGCATACCAATTGTCACTTGTTGGGCCATCAACAGGCCGAGTGGCTTAATGCCGTGTTGGTCCGCTCCCACCAGTTTGAATGTGGGTGGCCATAGGGTGGGCTTCCCCAGCCGCTTCCATGTTTCTTCTGGTAGTACATTCACCCCAGATCCCCCGTCCACAATGGTGTCCTTCAGAATGGTCCCACGGATACCCATTTCTACCACAGCTGGGTGTCTACCACTACTCAAGGCTAGTAACATCGGGTCAGTCGAAGGGTTGACGGAAACCTCCACCTGTGGTGTACTCTTCGAAGCGGTGGCGGAAACCCCTACCTGTGGTGCACTCGACGATGCGGTGGCGGGAACCCCTACTTGTGGTGCACTCGACGATGCGATGCTTTGCACATTGGTGAGGATGGCAGTCCTCAATTGTGGCATAGAGTCTAGAAGGTCTTTTACCTTTATCGGCACCTCTATCTACAAGATTTGCCCAATGATGTTATTTTCCACTTCTGTACGGGATGATGTACTCGCCACCTCGTTGTCCCGTCGTTCGGTCGTCATCTCACGTTCAATATTGGCCTTTGCCTCCCGTAATCTCTCCTTCTCCGTACGTGGGTCGGGATAAGTGGCTTTTTTCATCTGGGTGCGGGTGATCGCCAGTACTTCTTTCTCACCAGTCTTCTCAGCCTTCTCAATGTTGAGGAGATTAACCCCTGCCTACGGGCAATTTGCATCCTCATGGTCGCCTGGCCCACACCAACGGCAAAGGTGCTGAGGGGTGGCTTCCTTCGTGCAATCACAGGCGAAGTGCCCCCACTGATTACAGGCCCTACATTGGATAATTGGCCGGCCCTTGGCGTCATACTCGATACGGCTTCCGTTATTGTTATTGTTGCTATTCCTTCCGCCGCCACGTTTGTTGTCCCGGTATCCTCCAGATGATGCCGTTGTGTTAGTATGTTGGCCGGTACCCGCTGGTGCGGATGTTGTGGCTTGCTCTGTGAACAGCACTTGGTTCATTTGCGTACCTCGGGTTTTCATGTTGTATGGGCACTCCTTGGTGGAGTGTCCCATCACTTGGCAAATCTTGTAGAATGCCTTCTTTTGGCAAGTACCCTTTGTGTGCCCTTCCTCTTTGCACTCAGTGCACCATATGTCCCCTTCGTTTCGACCAGTGCTTCTCATTATTTTGAATTCCTTTCTCATTCGCTCCATGTCTTTCTGGAGCGCTTGCACCCGTTTGCCAGCCTCTTCGTCACTGCTGCTTTCCTGTGAAGAGTCATCGTCCTCGGATGAGGATTTATTACTTTTCTTCTTCTTTGATGTTTTGTGTTCGCTCTCTAGGTCCATCGCCCTATTATAAGCGTCGTCATATGACGTCGGGGGTACAATTTTCATCTTCCTCCGTAGGGAGGATTTCAACCCTTCAACGAACCATCGTTTCTTCAATCCATCTGCGGGTTGGCTTTCCATTTTACCCAAGAGTTCTTTTAGCCTCCGACTGTATGCCCGTACTGTCTCCCTGGTACCTTGTTTGGTACTGTATATTTCTGTTACAATTTCGTTGTCATCACGGAGCAACCGAAACTCCTCCGTGAATTCCTTCTGTAGGTTGGCCCATGTGGCCACTTTTTGCTTGTCTACATCGGAGTACCAATCTATGGCGACTCCACGTAACGTGGCTGGGAACTGCTGTACCCAGTCATCCTGGTCTGTCACTCCATTAGCAGACCAAATGGTTTCACATGTACGGCAGTGCCGTAAGGGGTCTTCCTTGCCCTCCCCTGTGAACTTTGGCAATTTTTGTTTACTCGCCATCCCACCGCTGGGTCTCGCTCCTCTAATTCCTTGTGTGCTTCTCCCTGGCGATCCTCCGCCTCCTACAACTGAACCTCCACTCGTGGGTCCTCCGGAAAAAGTTGCTGACACCGAACTAAACAAATTGCCTCCCGTACGGTACCCTTGTGCTCCCTCGGCACCTTCAGTCGTACCGTCACCTTCCGGTGTCTCCCTCCGGTTTTCCTCTGAAATGGACAAATTCTTTAACAAGTCTCTGGTAGCGTCGATCAGGTTTAGACTTCGCCTTGTTTGTTCCACCAACTCTTCGCGGCTTCTTACCCTATGGTGGTATTCTGGCGAACTGTAGAGTTCTCCTTCGGCACCCTCCGTGACTCCTTCTGGCAGCCCTACAACAGTGTAGACAGTGTAGTTCTCTCCGTCTATCTCTGCCTCCGTAACCTCCGTGACACCTCCTGGGTTCCCTTCGGGCAACCCCTCGGTCGGTCGTCCCTCAGCAAGCTGCCTTAGCCTACGCCTTCGTTCTATCTGCTGTCTGAGATTCAACGCGGTTTGTGCCACTTCCCATTCGTCACTCTGTATCTTTTTATTTTTGTCCTTATTTAGTCTATTGGGCATAAGTCACTTCCATACATAGCAAACACACGCCATGTACACAAAAAAACTTTTATTATTTTTATTTTTATTTTGCCTTTCGGCCACAATTTATATCAGCAGTGTGTCGGGATTATTACAAGGTTCAATTTCCCCTTCACCTCTTCCCATCACGCTCTGCGTCCCACGACGATTGTTCCCTTTGCACGTCGTCGGCCTCACCGACGGGTAGGCCCGTTTTGTCCGTGCGCCATCCGTGTCTTCCGTTCTCGAGTTCGTCTAGGCAACGGCGCCAAATGTTTGCCCTCTCGGGTAAACGGTTAAATGCAGAAAGTAAATGCACAAAACATAATGGAAATATATTAAATAATCAGCCTCTGTATTAATTCCACAGTCCATGTACAATAAGTGCTTATAATATTACATATGACACAACTAACATGATCCTACTTCGAAGAAAAGGTACACAATATATAATACCCGAAGGGGTACGACACAACCGTCGCGACTCCAACTACCTACCCGTCGGCTAACTAACTGACCGCCATAACTCATTATTATCGACGACAACATAAACATAATATAACAACATAACATAACGATTATTCCCGGCAACAATCATGCATACTCGCAGTGGATGGATCCACCTTGGATTGCCCGCAGAGGGTGGAAGAGGTCTTTCACCTCAACTTCTCCCAGAGAAGAATACAACACCACCTTGCATTGCCCGCAGAGGGTGGTTCCACCTTGCATTGCTCGCAGAGGGTGGAGGATACAACACAATGTATCAAAGAAGCTGACACTCCCTCTCAGCCAAAGCACACTTTTGAAGTATTTAACCTCATTCAATCAAGAGACTTGCTGATGTACTTCAACTAAGTGGCATCTATCTTGCAAGAAGTCATATTGCTTCCTTCGAAGCCTTCCTTGATGCAACATAATCTACTTCAGTACTCAATGCAACTGAAAATTGTTACTACATATAGCGGATGCTTCTTCTAAGGAAGCACTTCAATCTATAGCCAATGCATAACAGCTATCTAGAGTTTATCAAGAGTCCCATCAATTACTAGAACTCAGTTGGATCTGCAAAATCAGAGTTAGTTGTAGAAGCACAGCAATCCATTATTCAAGATATCAATTCATTGGATCCTTGGCATACTTCTAACTCTAGAGAGTAATGCATTAGGCCTAGTTTTATTCCAAATTCTGAAACCAACTCTTTCTAGTTAGAAATCATATGTAAATCAGAATTAGCATTTCAACATTAAACCGATAGGATCAACATCATGCTTACAAAATCCTAAGCTTATAGAATATTGTCAATTCTTTCATCAAAGCATTTTACAGAGGATTGTAGGGAACATAGAACTCTCTCTTAATCCTTAATATAAAGCTGTGACAACCAGATCTTATGACGATTACATAATATAAGAATCCACTAAGGAAAGCAACCATCATAAGTTTTCATAAGTCAAAATGAGAAATGCTAATTTTTCTTTTCCCTTACTTTCACTTTCTACAAAAAGGACCCATAGCACAATCATTATGAACATGGCATACCTTCAACCATCTTCTCAAGTGAAGGAATGAGCTGAAAGCTTGTATAGGCTCTCATGTCTATTCCCAAGCTCCCTCTGAAGCTTGAAGCATAATAGTTCAAGACTATCTCGAAGAGAAACATCAATTAAACATGATTCAACATCCCAATAGAATGAATTAGTAATAACATAAAAATTCATGAACATTATTCAAATATAAAAGAACTTATCTCTTTATTGGCTAGACTCCCACACAACCCACCAACGTTCTTAAGCTGTTCCATTTTCAAGCCCGTGGATCTCCGATGGTTGCGTGGCCTTCAGCCCTTGCCATCACATATCATCTACCTTCAGCTCAGCGACAACATATTGGAGTTACACGCAAGGATCACTTGGAACTATTGGCATAACAAACTGTAATATTTCGATCATACACAAAGATTTCGGGGATTATGAGATACTAAGATTACTACCAAAATGTAGTCATGCATTTCATCTTGATTGCATCAATATGTGGTTGTTTTCCCATACAACTTGACAGCTTCGAGGTAAAGGGTTTTGGTCAAGAATGGATTTCATTTTCCCTCAACATGTTGTGACTATATACAATTTGAACTCAGGTTGGGTAATGACCAAATACAAATTGTGCCATAGATCGCTAATTCTAAAATCAGAATCGCCCTTACCAGAGTTATTGACTGTCAAACATAAATCGATGTGTCCATGATTAGTTTGCTATGTGCATGGAGATGAATGCGCAAATAACCTTCACCCTTCAACCTTGTGAATTGCCTTAATTCAAATTTGGTGGCTCTCTTTGGTTGATAAATTTGATATGAATTCAATGTTCGAGTCAATATATCCACTGACTTCTCAATGAGAGAAAACTGTACATCGCTAGTCCAAGGAATATGAAGATGCTCATGGTCATCAATCGCTCTTCCTAAATGAGGTCACTATGATATAATATGATCAATTCGCATAATTCGAATACCTTCAATCATAGTATAAAACTACACAATATTCTTTAACGGAATGTAAATTGTTTTCCAAATATTGAACAAATAACAGTAAGATAACCGTGCCTGTGCAAAGAACTGAAAATGTCATATGTTGATCACACTTGATCATATTATTGTATTATTGAATTACAGTTAAAATAATGACTAATCAGAAGAACTAAAACAAGTGTATGTCTTCAGTAAAACAGTTACATTAGCCAAGTTGTCTTTCCAGCCAATGCGTAAAACTAATCAGAAGGAATGCAGGATAATTATGTAAGCACCAACCACTCAATTGAAGAGACACATTGTGTAGTTGAGCACAAACATATGATTGATAAATACCTAAAAAAGAACCGAGGCCACAAAATCTCCATGGTGGGAGTGCCCACATCATTCTAACTGAATAATGTTTGTTCAATAGGTTGGATACTTCTATTTTGCATTGTTCTTAGGTTTCATCATCAAGAAATTGAACAAAGTCTCAAGTATATTCAGCTTTAATGATAAGAAAGCAAAAACTAATCAAGCATTACGATTTAATAAATGTTTACTTCAAAATGTAATAGGAAGTGTTCCCCATACAAACTAAATACCAAGCATATGTGCCACGATGAATGAAGAAGAATAGACCACTATATATTATATGTTTCCAACTTTATGATATATTCAGATCACCGCATCAAAGCATCATCAATATTCAGATCAATAACATCATTGATATCTGGATCATTGCATATTCCTCATAGCAAATCATGAATTTGGGTTAAGAATAATGTTGAGGTATGCATACTCAGAGTAACCGAATACCAACTTCCATAACTCGAACTAGTGTTGGAACAAATTCTTAACACAAAGACAAAGCTCGAACTAGGGTGATAGTCACAAACCCTAGGATGACAATTATACAAACCCTTAATAAAATACAAGGAATACTAGGGTTTGAAGCTAGAAGAAAACAAATGCACAAAACCAACATATCTTTGATGAGATAGTTAACAAACAAGAAAACCCTGTGCTCTAGTTAAGACCCCAAACTAGGGTTACAGAACAAAATGCTAAAAGAACTAATACCAATAACAACAAAGCAAACAGATACAAATCCTCAAACTAAGCGAACCCTTCTTAAAAGAAGTAAACAAATGAGAGTAGAGGAATAAGGACACTTGTATTCTAAGATTTTATTTGAAGCCTTCATACTCTTGTTACGGCCCCATCGATGCCCTCAATCTTCAAGCTGTTATGTTGTTGTAGAACTATCTGATACAATCGATTCCCAATCATTCACGCTAGACTTCTTCAGCCCCAGTCTGCAAAAAAGAATGCAGGATCTACCTTCAAGCTGTTAGGCTTTATAGAAAGAACCTGCCCTGATACCATGTTAGTTTTTAGTGATTAGATTAACAAATAGGTAGCAGAAACAAAATACATAGTAATGCAGAGCACACAACACAAATATACCCTGGGAAAATCTCCCTCTTGGAGGGAAAAAACAGCAACCAAAGTCTCAGATCTAAATATTATGAAGGGCAAAAACCAGTTACAACTTAGCCCATCTAAGGCACAAATATGAATGTCAACTAAACACACTTATCTGATGTCCTCATCAGATCTGAATATGATTGAATCATTCAGAATATCATGTGCAGACCCAGACCCTGAGTGAAATTCGCTGGTCCTCATATGAATTTGTCAGCCTTGAATAGAAGTATGCTCAGCCTATATGATGTTCGCCTAGCCTAGAAGATAGTTCGCCAACCTCATATAATAGTTTGGCAGCTCTTGAATGCCTTCACTCAGCACATAAATTGCTTCGCTCAGCCCTTGAACAACTTCAGCAGCCCTTGTATAAATTCGTCACACTTGTAGATTGGCTGATGTTGCATATGCTGATCATGTAGCAGACCTAGTTCGCCTAGATAGCAGACCTTGTGTAGCAGCAGTCATAAGTTTGCTTGCTTAGATTGTGTTTGTGATCCTCAAGTCTCCTTACATATAGGAGATTAAGCATAACATAATACTTGGTCGGCCTTGTGTATTTTGCCGCCAAGTTACAATAATTCAAATGTATTTCCTATGCATTACAAATAGGCCTTGACCTATATAATTTACAAGTTACAAGTTACATGTTCAATAGGGTCCGACCTGTTGAGTTATTAGTTACATAAAGGATAGGTCTTGCCCCATAACCATTACAAGTCACATAAATTGAGCGCTCAAATAGGGCCTGCCCTTTCAATGTTCACAAGTTACATTAAGTTCCATTTGGGCCCAGCCCAATTACATGATATAATTAATCAATATGCAAGTTACATAAACATCCAAATTGGGCCCAGCTCTATACATTAAATGATTACATCAATATAATTAATTTTAAGGCCAAGGGCCACATTAAAATTAATTAAGCTAGGGATTCGACCTAGCTACATTTCAACAGGGAGGGCATATGTATGTACACTCATTTCTTTGCAACCATTTTATATCTTAATGAACATCATTAAGAAAATCCAAGCTTATATGCGACCCTCAGTTATAATCAACCTTTGGAATGCATGGCATCATTGGAAGGGTTCCACATCAGAGGTAACATGTCATGCAAATAAGATTACAGGGTGCTAATATGAATTATAATGCACAAAAAGCCACCTTACTGAATCCTTACTGCCCAAATTTCAAATGCATAGCTTTGCAGGCTTATGCCCGGAAACAATATTTTATTATATAAAGCATCATGCATTGAATACAAGCATCTAATAGGGAAGATATTGGGAATTATTGAACTCTTGTAGCATGAGGTTCCTAATGCAATCTGGATGTTTTATTCCTAGCAAGACATCCCAGAAGTCGGATGGTAATCCAGTCATGTCCTAGATATCGACAGGGAATCCAAAGATCCCATCATGGGCAAACACTAGAGAAGTCAGAGACACTCTCCAATCATCTACCAATGAGTATCAAACATTACTATATTATGAAAGTATACAAACACAAAGAATCCCATGAACTCCCTGTGATAGTCTAATTACTACAAATTATTCTAAGTTACAGTCAGGAATTTTGCTAAAGGTATGTATTGTTAATGAGTAAACATTACCCCTTACACTGCTGAAATGAATTGACTTCATTTGTTTATACAAGGACATCATTCTTATAGAGTAGTCATGATTATCACCATTCTCAACAATCCAATCGACAAAGCCCAAATGCTCAAATGTAGGAAGCAACATTCTTCTGGATCATAAATCATGAAAGGTCACAACAGCCACAAATTATAAAAAAACACTGAGCTTTTTGGACCTGTCAAGAAGACACATACAGATTTCTGCACTCAATCACTCGACTCTTGTGAATCCCTAAAGCATATATGCTTGTAAGCTAAATAAAATGAAGTAGTCAAATCCATTGCCAAACTGATAACGTAGGATGTACTCAAATGCAACTTTGGAATGTCCCCAAAATCTGTATCCAATATCCCAATTACAAACTGGCATGTCCAATTGTTATATGCTACAAAACATATCCACAAACTGTTCACTCATAACCTCAAGATCTGGAAACATTTTATCCAATCAATAAGGACTGATCTCAACAGCAAAATTTGAAATGTGTCAACTCAAAATCTCTTTCCTAAGGTTCCTCTGTTAGATGAAGGGAAAAACCTCTTCATAGAACCCTCTGGAAGGAAAAGTGAGTCCAAAATACAAACACCAAATCAACAACTCGGACTTATCCCATTTGTAAATAAAATGTAGTTTGCATAATGATATAACTAGGGGATGAACTTTTGAGAAGTTTCAGTCAAGTTGCCCTTTGGAATCTTCAACTTAATAAAATGATTGCACCAGCAAACAGATCACAACTCTATGATCCAGATTACCATACCATGGTAACATGTCTAAGCTAACATAATACAAGATCTATCCTAACTGTAGATCATTTATCAAGGTACCCATTGTCAATTCAACTACGGTCCCTACTACAAATAAGGCAAGATTGAGAAACAAAAAAAGACAGTTCCCAAAACCTTCCTGACAGAGAACATTGCATAGATGCGTGTCATGCTTCTAGTCCTCATCTTAATATGTGGAAAGCTCGCCCTTGCTTTGACTCGAAGAGATACCTATGACATACAATTAATGCTATTACAAGTTGGCCTTGTTCCTTATCTCAGAAAGATGAGAGAAAACTTGTCTTAAAATGACAAACCTTGCAAGTTTCCAATTATTGGTTATGTTGTTGGGATAACTCACATTTGAATTAATGGAAAAAAATGTCTTAGTTCGAATTTGTAATTTGTGATAATATCAGAATAGTGCAGCAGAAAGTAAATTCGGAAATAGATCCTCATAAAGGCAAAGTTAGAAGTTGCATAGATCAAGCCTTTTTCCTATTGAAGGTTGTGTTGAATGATTTAAAATTGCTTGAGGACAATCAATCTTGGGAAGGGCGGACTGTAATATCCCTACTAGAAGTGAAGGAAAATCTCACTCATGAATAAATACGGAAGGAAAAGTAATCACCAGTTATACTAATGAATGAAAGCCTAATCATAGGGATCGGGAATAATTACAGAAAAACAGAAGCTGTCCTCAAAACTTTGAATTTAATTATCACCACCAGCAGCCTTTATAAGTAAAAGGAGCGATTGGGAAAGGGTGCCAATTAAGAAATCATATGAGATAATAACTAAGGCAATTAAAAGAAATAGGAGATAATACTTAATGGAAAGTAGTTCTATTTTTATACTAGCGATTTAGAATAAGCATAGTTAAGTTAAAAATTAATTAAATAAAAAGGCAGTTTTTGCATGAGGAAAAAGTTGTAACTCATTTAAAGGCAGCATTAGAAAGGTTGTGACTTCTTCCAAAACAGGAAATAAAGGGGAGGACATTCAATGATAGGAAGGCATCGAATGATCAAAAAACAAGTATAAAAGGAATTAAGGAATCAGAACTGAACTAAGAGTAGAAATAAATATTTAATAACAGCAAATAGATTAAAAGATTAATTCTGTGAATAGAGTATATATATGTGTGTGGATATTTTTTCATGCCATAGTGATACTTGCAGAAATTATTGATCTTTGTGAGTAATTGAAATGCTTCTCTTTTTTATAAATATGTGTTAAATGATTCATATAATAATCCATTTTGAATTTAGAGAGATGGATTGCAAATAGGAATGAAGACCGATCTTCACACTCTTATCAAGTATGCCACCCCGAGTATGGAATGGACGGCCAGCCTTCCATGCTCGTGGGCCAGGAGGTGGGGGGACTGTAATATCCCTACCAGAAGTGAAGGAAACTCTCAGTCATGGATAAACACTAAGGAAAAGTAATCGCATGTTATACTAATGAATGAAGGCCTAGACATAAGGATTGGAATAACTAAAGAAAAACAGAACACTGTCCTCAAAACATTGAATTTAATTATCACCACCAGCCATTAATATTAATAAAAGGAGCGATTCAGGAAAGTATGCCAATTAAGAAATTGTATGAGATAATAACTAAGGCGATTAAAAAAAAATAGGAGATAATACTTGAGGGAAAGTAGTGCTAGTTTTATATTAGTGATTTAGAATAAGCATAGTTAAATTAAAAATTAATTAAATAAAAGGGCAGTGTTTGCATGAGGAAAAAGTTGTGACTCCTCCAAGGGCAGCATAAGAAATGGTGTGACTTCTTCAAAAACAGGATATAAAGGGGAAGCATTGAATGATCAAAAAACAAGTATAAAAGGAAATAAGGAATTGTAACTGAACCAAGAGTAGAAATAATTATTTAATAGCAGCAAATAGATTAAAAGATAAATTCTGTGAATAGAGTATACATGTCTGTATGTATATGGATATGTTTTCATGCCACAGTGATACTTGCAGAAATTATTGATCTTTGTGAGTAATCTAAATGCTTCTCTTTATTATAAATATGTAATATAAGATTCATATAATGATCCATTTTGAATTTAGCACGACAGATTGCAAATAGGAAGGACGGCCAGCCTTTTGAGTTCACGAGAGGTAATGGAAGACTGACCTTCATGCTCTTATCAAGTATGTTACCTCGAATGTGGAATGGACGGTCAGCCTTCCATGCTCTCGCAATACAAGGGCTACCAACCTTGAGATTGTGATTCGCAAATGTTTCGATACATTCCTAATGAGATTATTATAAGAATCCACATTGGAATGGCTGTTGGCTTAATTAGATTTTAATATGAATAATGTTTATATGATATCATGAAGCATACTAATGCTTAGTTAATATAGATGTTATCTTGGCTTATGATCTAATGTCAATTTCGAGTGACTAATATTGTTTGCAGGACCTAGACTAGAAATTCTCTTATAAATTGCTTTCCAATTGGTAGATTTATATCCTAAAATGTATCACATTTCTTATTTTTAATTGGAATTGTGGTTTTAGGGCAAAATTTAGGAATATCCCAAAGGGGGACATTACACAACAGGCAAGTGTTTCTGCATGGCAGCCACCACCTTGACAAGCTTCTCCAGGTGATTCTCCAAATTCTGCACCATGCAGACTGAGGCCAGCCCTCTGAATTTAAAACCTATCATTGGAAGGGAGGAGAATTGTTCTATCTTTGCACTGTCAATTGTCTCATCGAAGCCAACTGCAAATTTTTCCCACACTAATTATCTTTCTAAAACATTTTGTTAAATCCCTTATCCCCCATCAAGACTGGGAGATTTTCTACGAACATTGAAGATATCTTGGAATTCACTCTGTGCCTTACAGCCCTCTATACAAAATCCTTTCCCAAGATTTCCTTGATGGCTTCCTTCACCTCCTGCTGGTAGGGAAAAACCTTCAAACAGGATGGATAAATTTCATGTGGAAAGGCCTTTTAACTGACGGTTGCACCTAATTGCAGGGATGGCTTCATGATGTCAAGCCTCTGGCTCAGTGAAAACAAAAGACACAAAAATGAAAATGTGGGTTTCGAGAAATTTCTTCCAACTATATGTACACCCCCATAATGGCAAGTACCCTCACATTGTTTGATCATGAATATCTGCCTGCTACTACCCCTAAGGAAATCAATTCTCAATGGGTTTGCAATCATTGTTTATAATTGTTTGAAGTGCTGGCCAATGTGTGAGATTGGTCTCAAATAATTCTCCGTTTGCTTTATTCCTTGATTAGATAAATAGTCTGCCACCTTGTTTACTTCACTAAAACAATGCATGATCGAATAGCTTGGGATGTCGTCCAGAATATTCAATGCTTCTTTTAGAACATTTGTTTATCTTCCAATTCTTTAAATTTCTATTTCTCAAGTGAGTATTACAAGTTACAACCATTGAATCTCCCTTAATGGTGATGTTCTATATATTGCAGGATTTGACTGATTGAACGTCAAATAAGGCCTTTGCTTCCGCTTCATTATTCGTCACTAGCTTTATTTTTTTTTTGCTGCCACTCTTTATCATTTCTTTGAATTGTGGATAATGCAGCCAGCTTTGGATTGGTCTGCATTTCTCTGCGACACACTTTCAAAATACAATTTCCAAGTGCCTTCATTGGGTGGGGTCCTTGTGATATGTGAATGATCAAATGCGGGATGAGTCAGATTGGAACACCCATGAACTTTGGGGAGGGAGAGAAAGCTTATTCCATTTTTTATTTTTAGTATTTTTTACCCCATGAGGATACCTGTTTCCAGGGTGGTTTGGATATTGCACAACACATTGTGACCTTTGTGATGGCAATCTGTAGCTTGGGGATTACTGTTTCTGAGCTTTTTTTCTATCCTTGAAAAATTCTGTGATTTCATTCCTACCAAATCATCCGTATCAACATAAGCATGAGAAAGCAACATCCGGTTATCTTTATGCCAATTTTTAAACAACAATAGCAGTGAATCAGGAAGGGGGAAATTACCATTCAGCTTATCGATTAACTATTCCCAGCATTTTCTGTGTGAAGGAGCATTTTATGAATAGATGCCCATTTGTTTCCTCCTGCGAAACAAAGAGGGCACTGAAAGGGTTCTAGCCAGTTTCTGAAGTCTATCCTTACCCCTTACTCTTTGGTGACTTAGTCTTTTTTATGTATATTGAATGTGCATGTGACTTAGACAGTTATACCCCAGGGAGAACTCAAGAATTAATTTGTCTTTAATCTGCTTCCTGGATCTTGATTTGCACATAACAGTTTGATTGTCAATACGCCGTTTCTTTCCAGTTAGTCTTCTTTGTATGTTTGATGTCTTTCTATATTTTTGCCATTTCCCTTAGAAAATTTTGATCTTGCTTGCTAAACTTTATCTGCATACTAATTACTGTCTATCAGATTTCTTGCTTTTTGCTAACTATCAACTTACAAATAAGTTCTACATTACATCCTTTTAAGTATATATGCTTGTCATATCTGTACTGTGTCGACTGATGATATACTTAATTTTAAAGATAAGTGGACTAACTAGTTTCCATGATATTGAACGCTTGCAAGACATGCATATATGCAAAGCTTCTGAAATAGGGAGACATTATGGTTTCAGGTTTTGCATGATTTTGTTAACTTGTATTTTAATCTAACTTTATTATGATTTTCCAATAAATGTGAAGGTTAATTTATCTTTTTCTTTTTTTGGTCAATAAACGGCTAAAGCCAAGATGTATATTAATAATGATGAAGTTAGATTTTACAGTAATCATCAGAAAAACTCTCAACATTTAAATAAATCCGTTATCTATACTGTCAACACTAAAAAGTATCAAATTCTTCACTAAACAAGTTTAAAAGCTTTAGATTCATATAATTTTTGCTTCCTTATTTCTAATGCACTGATTTTTCTTTTCTTATATGTGCTCCTATTATTTCATTCTTCTTTTCCTTGGCATGTACCCGTCTTCTGTCTGCACACTTCCTTTGCCTTGTCTCTGCACTTCCCTCTCTCCAAATTATGCTGCTTCCTTTGTTTTGTGCAACCCTTCCCTCTTCTCAATCTCACATTTATAATGAAAGGTGCATCTCTATGTGATGAATTTAAGACCCCTGAGCTGGAACATGTAACTCGATAAGGCAGACCCATTGCAGCAATCAAATTTGCCTGATAACCTCCCAGATTCTAATAATCAGCTTACTGTGAAATAATTACTATACCGGGCAACTTGTCCTTTCAGCTTTCTCCAACCATTCCGCCAAAATCTCTCCAGTTCTGCTATTTTTCTAATCATTCTCTTGTTAGCGATCTCCTTTTATTTCTAATCCAATCACCTTTTCATTTAATCCCCTTGTAATGACGCTCTTGCTTGCTAAGACTACTGTCCTCTTTAATGTTTTCTTCTAGGGCCCTTGTTATGAAAAATGCCTTTTTTGTATGTGATTATTCCTGATTTTAATGTGACCTTATTCATCCAGCTTAGCTTTACTGCCACCACCTCACCTCTTTATCTTCAGCTGCGAACTTTGATAATTCATCTGCTTCCATGTTTGCCTCCCTGTATACATGATTGATTGTAAAACAATCAACATATCCAAGAATTGCCAGTATTTTTTCCAATAGGGCTTTGAGTCTCCAGTCGGGTGTTGCATACGTTCTCACTGTATTGATAGTGATAGCCGAGTCTCCTTCAATTTCTACTTGTTTGATTCTTTTTTTTGGCATTCAGTCAGCCCTATTTTTAAGGCGGTGAATTCAGCTATATTATTTGTGTCCTCTTGAAGGGGAACAACAAATTTACTTTTAATGGAACTATTGCTGTCCCTGATTATACATCCTGCTCCAGAGGGACCAGGATTACCTCTTGAAGCCCCATCAAAGTTCAATTTCATCCATCCTTTCTTAGGCAGTTTTCATGTTATTTACTCTCTCTTCTTATCCCTTTCCCCCGAGAACATGGGAACTTTAAGTCCAGCCCAAGTAAACCTCATTTTTCCATCCCACTGAGTAAAATCTCCTTTAGTCATGAGTCTTAGTGCTATTTTTCTATTCATTGTTTCCACAATGGAGCTTTCTATCATATTAATCACTAATTCAACTGGTTTTGATTTGTTGTCAAAAATACCCCTGTTCCTTTCTTTCTATATTTCCCATAATATGGTTGAAGGGCTGATTTCCCATAAGCCACTGAGTAACCCATCCTTGGTTCTGATAGGCCAACTTTGAAATAGAGATATTATGTCATTGGGCAATGCTGTTACAAATCCTAACTTGGCACAAAGCCATCTCCAACATTTCGCTGAGTAGGGACAGTTCAAGAGTAGGTGGTCATTGTTTTCTTCATGATTTTTACATAACACACATCTTGAGGGGCTTTCAAAGCCCATTTTTCTAAACCTTTCTGCTGTTAGGATCTTTCCTCTAGTTGCTAGCCAAGCAAATACTCCTGTTTAGAAATTTGCTATATGCATATTGAAGGCCACTGATTTTGTACCATAGAATGTGCAAACTAGAGGTAAAAGTTTGCCTGAAAAATCCACGAAATGCCTATGAGTGGATTCCTATTTTATGAGTAAACACTGAAATAGTTCCAGATTACTGAAAATGAATTTTCTCTGTTTCCAGGATTTTTTGTTCTAGAAATGTTCCTGGTCACAAGAGTTTCCAAACCTTTGCTTTTTTGTATGAGTCAATGCACTTTCTAAGTTGTAAAAGTGAGGTTTTGCCTTGAACCAAGTTTTGGAGTTTTGGGATTTCAATATTTAGATATCAATTATTTTCAATTTCTGCTCACTACTCAATGCTGACAATGACTATGCAACTTGTGTGTATGGATTTGATTGGGAGTATGCTAATCTAATATGAAATGTCTTTGTTTCAGATATTCTTGAGCATTTTATAATTGGAACTCCCCAACTGCAGAAAGCATATAGATAAAGCTTTAGTATTGTCAGTGTACTATATGTCAAACATTTTTTGTATGGCTCAGAGAATTCCAATTAAATTTTTTTTAGCACCATCTGCTTACTAGATTTAGATGCAGAATTCATGACAATGACCATGTAAATTTTTTTTAAAGAGTCAATTCTATTTATTAAAAGTCTTCTAATTACAGAAGAGAATTTTTATACTGATATACATGCATCTTCTTTGTGCCATTCTTCTAGTAACATTTAGGATATACAAATCTTCATTGAAAGAACAAAGTTTAATAAGCAGTCCAACAAATTAAATCCAGCATACATTTCTGTCTTTCTATTACTCATGTTTTATGATCATAGTATCTTCTCTGTCTATGCTCATCAATTTAATTATTCAACTCCTCTACCACTTAACAGGAGTGCTTTCAATTTATATGTTTCATTTATTTAACCATAGTTGTCATAGTACAAGGTTCTATTTCATTTCATATTATCTTTTCTTGATATTTGAACTATTTAGATTTTACATTTATCTGAACAATATGTGCACTATTGCTATTCTAAATGATTGTTTGTTGAGCAGATCTTTGTCTCGGAAGGATATTCAGATCCTTGTAGGGTTTGGATGTCCAAGTTTAGACAAAAAGGTGGTTCTCTCAGGAAAACGCTTGAGAGCATATGTTCACCTTGATGAAGGAGATGTAAGTAATTTAGCGAAAACTTTTTAAAGTTTGAATTTTTATGGATAATGAGTTGTTAGATTAGTCCTTTAGAATGCAGTTGTTTTATGATCTTTTATCTTTCTTTTTACTCTTGTTTGTTCTTAAGAAAGTCAGCTACGGCCGCAAAAACAATGTATACTCCTGCTCCTCCTCCATTCTTCCTTCCCACTGGAATCTACTTATGCATCTTTAGAATCTGACTGACTATTTTTTAAGCTCCATTTCCCTTCTTGTGCCTCACCTCAAGCTCCTCTCTGTGGAGCCTGCACCTGTTCCCAAGAATACACACATACATTACATTCCCCTAATGCCATTTTTCATGTTTTCTCTGGCCTCGACTCCCCTAATGCCATTTTTTCATGTTTTCTCTGGCCTTGACCTTCGTTGTTGTCATGCATCTAAACTCCCCTAATGCCATTTTTCATGTTTTCTCTGGCCTTGACTCTCCTAATGCCATTTTTTCATGTTTTCTCTGGCCTTGACCTTCCTTGTTGTCATGCATCTAAATTGTTTTCAATTGTTGCTGCATTATTATCACCCATATTCTTAAATCAGCCATGCCAGAAAATTGTCTCTCAAATTCTATCCTTATTAAATTTCACACTGCCTCAATTGTTTTTTTCTTTTTCTTGACAAATGGTGTATTCTAGCTGATTATTAAAATGTTTTTCTACTTGCATCTATATTTTTTTCACTTTTTTGTCTTAAATCTCTTTTTTTCTTATGATCTTTGTGAGCCCAAATAAATTCTATTGAGGTCTGTTATGAGCAAATGAGTTATCTTTTCTGAGTGCAACTGATTGTTTTTCTATAAGAGCTGCCACCTGTGGCAGATGGCACCATGCTGTTCTGGTAACTTTCCCTTTTTTAACATATTTCTCAGGTGTGTAGCTCTTGTAAATTAAGAAACTCTTGTGTGTCTGCCTACATTTCTCCATCTCAAGAGGACTTTGAGGCTCGCACAATGGATGTCACGCGGATTTTAATGATTTATGGGTTGGATCCTCTAATTAATAAAGCGGAAAATAAGCTACACAAGAAAAAGGCAGTGAAGACAGCTATTTGCAGGTTGCTTAAAGAGATTTTCAGATTAAGTGCAATACCACTTGATCCAAACTTTCCGAAGCCAGTTTTTAAAAGGCCTCCTTCAAAGGTTAAGGAGCCCCAACCTCCACCAAGAAAAAGAGTGGGCCGTGATGATGTTGAAATGAAGAAAGGGGATTGGCTTTGTCTAAAGTAAGGATCCTTCCATGTTATATCATTTTTTTTGTATTGCAATTTTTATTCAAGCCTTAATATTGAAGAATTTATGGAGCTAATTTTATCTTGCTTGGTTATCTGGACTGGATTTTAGGTGCGATTTCTTGAACTTTGCAAAGAATAATGTTTGCCTGCAATGTGAAGCAGAGCGTCCCAAAAGGCTATTGAATATTGGGGAGTGGGAATGCCCAGGGTAAGTGTATAGTTGCATGACTGAATTTATACTATGATGTTTTATCAAGATTCAACAGCATAATTTGAGTTGACTCATTGAACCATATTTTTTGAGTCAACTTGTGACTGAAGTCATAGTTTAAGTTGATGGAGGTTTCTGGTGATTGCAAACTTCTCTTTTGATTTACTACTTTGCATTTTTGTTAATCATCTCTGAGAATAATAGCAAAAGATGGCCTTGCTTTATGAACTAATTTCAAATTCATCTGAAATGAATATATGATTTTGCAGGTGCAACTTCCTGAATTACAGAAGAAACATGACTTGTTATAATTGTGACCGAAAGCGCCCTGAGGATGAGTACACCAAAAATGTTGGAAAAGTTAGGGATGATAACAATTTTCAGCAATCTAGATATCCAAATGCAAGGTTGGAACGGACTTTTAATATGACAAACTCTATGAAAGCTTGGAATGATGACTTTGATGACGATGAGTCAGATGGAGCAGATGTTGCCGCCTTTGAATATGGAGATAGTTCTAAAAGCATGGAGGCTCCTCTTACTAATGTGAGTGAAAATAGAAGGGATAGATGCTATGATGATGACTCTTTTGACTTTGATAACTTACCCATGCGTGGGAGAGAAAGAGTGAAGGGACAGAAAAAGATGGAAGGTCGAAAGACAGAGCAGCATGTTAATGATTGGAAAATGGATGTGAGGCTGGTGTCACCCATCGATAGGGTCAAGGCCTTTAATGACTTTGGTGACTTTGATGAAGATGAGGAAGGAGATGCCGATCGCTCTAGCCTGAACAGAGTACAGAGTAGGTCATATAAGAGAGAAAACACATCTGCTACTTATTCTAGAAGAAATGAGAGGGACTACGATTCTGATGAACATTTGAAAGATCATAAAAGAATGGACTCTAAGAGTTTTAGGAGACCATTACAAATAGGAAGTTCCAAAGAGATCTATGACAGTTCTGTTGAAGAAGATGATGATGACTCATTTGAATCAGAATCTGATGATGAGCCAATGAAATGGAAGAACAACAACAAAGGAAGATCTGTGGGGAGGAGAGGAGGAGGAGCATGGAACAAAACAGCAAAGGGAGATTCTTTTGAAGCAGATCCTTATGATTCTGATGATGAAGACCAACATCTGTCAAGGAAAAGTCGGAACAGAGATGAGGTTACAAAATTTACTGGGAGGGATGCATCTGTTAATTCTAGGGGAAGAAAGGGGTTTAGAGATGATTTTGAGCATGACCATGGTGCAAAAAGGAATCTTGGGAATGCTAATGGACGTAAGGGAGTAGAAAGAAATTGGAATGAAGGAGGTCAGGACAGTTCTTCCAGAGAAAGGCAACATAATTCTAATCGGGGCGAGACAATGTTTGGTCCTAGAGTGGGTGGATTAAACAGTGATACTGGCTATGAGGATGAACGTCGTAATCAAAGAAACTATGGGAAGAATGATGGATTTATAGGGTCAAGGGGGAAACAAAATAGCCATAGTAGAAATAGACATGACTTTTCTAAAGAAAGTCCAAGATCTGGTAGGGAATCATCACATGGGTCTAGAAGAGGAAGGATGCAAAATAACTATGACTTTGATGAACCTGACAAGGAAAGGTATAACGGGAGGACTAATGAATCTCAAAGGAAAGGGAAAAGTGGGATGGGTCAACGGAAAATAAGGGGTAAATTTTAAGTGAGCATTGTGTATTTTTTTAAAATTATTTTGGTTTGATCCAAGGGTAACTATGGTTATTTATTGAAGAGGATCGTTGTAAGTCCCTTCTTTGTACCATATCTCATTTCAAGAAAAGGCTTAGAGGTTTGTATCTGCTTTGACGAGTTCCATTGAGGACCTTAAGTAGGTCCGAGGGAAAAAAAGCTTTGAATTTTGTACCTTCTTTAATGATTCCTAGGCCTTTTATTTCTGTCAATTTACAAATTAATTCTGCAAAATCTAGAAGCTTCAGTTGGAAAAATGCCCTAAAATATAAAAGATCTATACTTATGATTAAAAAATATTTGAAATAATAACAATGCATACCTATCAGTGTACGAGGAAATCTATATTTTCAATGTTTTTGTGCTCGAGATTTCAAAGACCATGATATATCTAAAACCTCATGGTGGGTTAGCTTTTCATAATTGAAGACCTGCAGTGTTTGTATAGTGCAAAAGTTGGAATTCGATGCCCTTGCATAACTGTAATATAAAATGTTGAAATGTGTTTGATTTGGTGAAAGCGATTGAGCTGCATAAATAGTATGCAAGAATTTTTCGACACATTAAATTCGTTATGCTAAGTAATTGTAAAACAACAATTCCAATATGGCCTACAATTGCATAATTGATCTTTGCATTTGTGGCTTTGACCCTAGATCTACAGAAGTGATCCTCTATTATGGCTCTGACCTATGCATTGGTGACCTCCAAAACTTATTTGCCTTAACATTTTGAAATTGGTGGCATCTTTAGATACTATTGGAGGTTGTGCAAGGAGTTTTTCTTTGATCAATCCTCATGGATCAGTTTTAACTCATGGATCAATTTAATAGTTTAAATAAGCTCAAGGATAGTAAAATAGTCGTGCAAGATAATGATGCATATGTTGATGGTAGCTGAAGATGCCATGCTCTGAAAGTGATAATGTGAAAGTTGAACAAGAGGTGGATTGATGCCTAAAATTGAATTTGAGTTTGTACTTTTATACAACACCTTATCTTGCAATTTTGAACATTGTGCTCAAATTGGCAATAACTTTTAGTTGGAATGGTTTTGGCATGGGTCCATGGGGATCAAATCTACAACAATGATATAATTAGGTTCAAATTTGCTATCATAAATTCAATTTAGATTAGGGAATGTGTAATTTACAAGTCAAATATGTATCCATGGAACATGTGAAGTCAATACGAGTCATGGCTTTGGTTAATTGCTGACTTTTATGTAGAATATGACCATTGTACACTATGTTGAAAACATTGTTGCCGTTGCACCAAAAGATTGACTTGTTAATGCTTGATACAACTACGAGATTCAATGAATCCACGAGAGGTGGTTAAGCCATGTTGCAAACCCGAGCGTTGTGCTAGACAACACAAGGAGATCAAGGGCGTACACCTTGCAACAATCCCGCCCCCAACCCCCCAAGCGCAAGAGGGGTTTGGACCCTTGATCCAGGCTCTAATACCACTTATTGCAAACACGATTGCCATTGCACCAAAAGATTGACCTGTTAATGTTTGATACAACTGCAAGACTTAATGAATCCATGGGAGGCGGTTAAGTGATGTCGCAAATTCGAGCGCTGTGTTGCACAACACAAGGAGATCAAGGGTGCACACCTTGCAACACACTAGTCATTACATATGGGACAAAATGGTCATATTGAGTTGTAAACTACTTCGAATCATGAATGGTAAAGTAAACATGTCAACATAAAAATAATTAACATGTAGTTGTCAAAAGGGTATAGATATAGATGAAGATTCCATATATGCTCTTTGTAAAGAATGCTCTTCATGAAACTTAAAGCACAAAATTCCATTAGTAGCATCTAATAACAATTTGAAATAGGCATGAATAACTACTTGATAGGGTCAAGGAAATAAAAACATAATAAAATGAGATATAGTTGTGAAGGATCTTGCAACAAAAAGGTTATGTGGTCGCTAATGAGAATGCAACAAATGTAAAGTGATATAGGGTTGTGAAGTAGCCATTATAACCATGAAATGGTCATTGTAATTGTAATCACTAAATAATGTTAATGCCATTATATGCCCCATTTTCAATCAGTTGCATACAAAATATGCAAGGAACCAGAGGAGAAGAGAAAAAGTAATATGCAAAATATATAATCATGTAAATCTCAATAATTATCTAACAATTGTCATGAAGATCATTGTGTAAGAACCATAGGTAAAATATTAAGACGTAATCATAAAAGCAGATGTAATAATAGACATCAATACACCCCACAATATTGAGGACAAGGATTAACTCATAATAATGATGATGGTAGAGAAAAACATCTAATCATAATAAGTATCATATGTGATATGATCATGTAATAATGTGTGATATAAGTATTTGAGATTGCACACAAAATGATCATCTAAAAGACAAGTTAACATGAAAGGGATGTCCCACGTGGGGAGACATGGCATATAGCATGAGAAATGGAACATGTGAAAGACATACAAGTAAATAAAATACAAAGTATTAAAGGTGAAATGACTACAAAAAGATAACTTATTAAAGCAAAAACTGAACAATGAAAAACATGTTAAAGCAGCACAACAAACATATCTCAATTAAAAAACCAATGGAAAAATGACATAAGATAATAGAAGCTGCAATGGAGGATGAAAAAAAGCATAGTTTAATAAAAAGTCAGTCAAAATACAAACAAACTATGCTTTTAGTTAACATTATGAGAGTGGTTGCTAATCACATTTTTATTTTGTGTTATCCCAAATTTAGAGGGAAAACACAAAAGAAAACGTATAGAACACAAGAAAAAGTGGCATAAACAACATAATATATATTCATAGTTGTGTCAATATGCACTACTAAAGAAGTCTTTGTATCATCCACATTCTAAATAAGAACATAGAAACAATTCAAACATAAAAGAAAAAAGCAAAGGATATGAAACTCAAAGCTTGAAGTCTCTACAAATTATGTGGGAAGATTATATCAACATAAAATAATCCTCATTCCAATCATGAAACATAGTGTTGTCATGTTGGGTCACAATACTAGATATCTCTAATCACCATCAATGCAGTGCTCTTAGTATATATGCCTACGAGAAGTTCAATCTCTTTTTGTATTTTTTAGCCATTGCTCTTTTTTTTTTTAAGGTGTTCTACATGTATATTTTGAACTTCAGGAGCATTTTTCATTTTTCCTTAGTATGAAATTTAAGGACTCTTTGAAGATAAAGTAATTTCATATCTTTCCTTCTTAATTCCTTTGTTCTTTCCTCTTTCCTTGGCACATGTGTAATTGGTTCCTTTTGTGAAAAATTTGTAGGTCCATATATAGAAAAACCGTTATGCTTAGGCACTATAGATATGCTATGCTACTTATGGTGCTTTAGGCCTCACATCTCCTTTAAGTGCTCTCTAATATGAAGGCAAGTTGGTAAATTTTGAAAAGAAATTTGTAACCATAATAAACTATTTCCACATAACTCAAGACAGAAAAATATGTAAACAAATATTCAAAATCCTCAATACAAAGGATAGACAAATACTCCATCACAATGACACCAAATGTACCTTAAAAAATTCCTCAAAGGGAAAATTCCAACCCCCAAAAGCACTTGTACATTCAATGTATTATCTTATTAGCCAAGATTATGCTACACTTGTAGAGTCTCCATGCAAGGATGAAACATTAAACCTCTAGCATTTTCCATTTTATATAAATTAGTGTAGGTTTTGCACTTGGTAACATAAGCTCATTAAATTGTAATATTGAAAATTGTATTCTTTATGTAATATCCACATTATAGTTTATATATATTCTAGGTGGTTCTCATATTTATCATGTTTTGAGGTTGCATTTAGTCAATGCATTAGCTTAAAGGAGTGCCAAATTATGTTAAAATTTGTAATCTTATAGTTCTCTAATGTTTTCTAACAATTTTTGTCATTTTCTCAAACATTTAATCATATTCCACAAATTTTAAAACTATCTCGAATTGTGACATGATCGCAATAGTGTCAACATGATCATGTTGGCATCCTCATATTAGACAAAATTAATAAAGATGGGGGAATCCATAATAGTAAATTTTAGTAACTTTTAAAATTATCCATTATGGCGATTTATCAACACAACTTACTAAGAACATTGCCCATTGGTCTATTACTTGAACCAAAATTTCCTTCAATTGTATTCTTCCATTCAAATATTCTACCTCCCTTCTTTTTAAAAACATAGAACTATGCATTTGAAATTTGAGATAACATATGTTTTTATATTCTAGACTTCTTTGTATATGCATTTGAAAAATAACTATTTTTAATTAGTTTCTCAAAAATAAGGGGGGAAAATGCTCAAGTCTTCCTTTTTAAAGATGTTTCCACTTTGAAATTTAGTAAAAAATATTATATTCACTAAAAAATTGATAGGAATAAATTATATGGCGTTTTATATTCTATAAGTTGCAAAACAAGGGTGTTGTGTTGAGAAACAAGATGAAGAGAGCTTGCAATATTAACTTTATTATGTGATTACAAATATAAAAAGATTATCAAATCTGAAACTAAATATGAAATGAACATGTGATTGGACCATTCAACATAAGTGTAAATCAATCAACACCAAAAGAGACACCAAATTTACGTGGATAAACTGTTTCGGGAAAAAACCCCACCAAAGAATGAGGGCAAGTATACTATTACTTTTCAAAAGAGAGACCACAACGATAATACACTTCACTTCACATTCTCCAAATGATTTTGGAACTACTTGAAAACCTCAAAGAACTATGATTAAACAACTATGCCTTGGCTCCAATTTATAACCAAAAGACAGAGGAAAAACCACTATCGTTTTTGCAAAACAAGGGGCCAAAACCACATGCAAACACTCATGCCTTGGAGAATCAATAACTAATCGAAATTATAAATTAATAAAACTCTTCAAGTGACTCCTCTTTGGGTGCCAAACCCAAAGCCACTTAGACTTCAAACATTCTAAGTGCTCTGTAACTTCTAGTGACTATTCAGATCCCCAAACACCTTTTCTCCTCCTGGAAACTTGGTCTTCTTATGCATGACCCTTCATGCCTCAATATGGATGTGGGAAAGAGTTTATTTTGTCTATTATAATTTATCTTTATCATATCTTCATGTTCACCTCTTGAAAATGCAATTACTAATAACCATAAAGTACAAATATTTAATATTTTTCTCACATGTCCTAGGGAACACTTTCCAAGGAACATGGAGACATATGAATGGCTAATATCACCTCATCCTAACATTCTCCCACTTGACATTATACATTGCAATTTTATCCTAGAGATACATATAATCACATCCTTTATCAATAGTACCAAAGATATCAAACTCATTGTAATTTGAATGCAAAATCCAAGAGCTCCACATGATAGCGACACCTATTCCAAAAGATCATCTATTTCTAATCAAAGACTTTCCATGGCTCACTATACACAACAATCAAAACAACTTACAAACCAAAAACTTGAACTAAAGAAGATAGAGCAGAATATGTAATTGCATAAAGATCCCATTCAAAGTGATATTGAGTTATACATGGCATCATAAACAACATCATTACTAAAACTCCACTAGAAGTGAACAAATCTTCTCATGCACCACAATTGAACAACAATATTGGGTACTCCCAAAAATTATTTTTCTCATTGAAGTCATACCAGTGCAATAATGGTGACCAACAACAAGGCTTACCAAAATGAGGGAAGCTATCAAAGTATTTGAAAGGTTCAAGGTTGTTTTGATGATTTGGGGTTAGAATGATTTGGGGTTAAGATGTTATGAGGGAAGCTATCAAAGTCTTTGAAAGGTTCAAGATTGTTTTAATGATTTAGGGTTAGGATGTTTTGATCTTATGTATACGTCAAATGACACATTGAAGGTGTGAAGGAATCTACTATTTCACAGATAACACATTGTAGAAACAAACAGGCTGTGAGAAGGCAGTATATCTGAATCTTGCATCAAGTTATCTCATCTCAAATACCCAAGTATTTCCAGGATGAAGGTTTCACGTGGTTGTAGCTAAAATATAGAGGACTATTCCAACAAATAATAATGAATCCAAAAAGTGCATGGGTATGTATTTCATAAACTAACTAATATAGAATCTGGAGCATACAAGAAGAATGGGTTTTTCCTTTGCATGTGTATTTGTGTAAGACCACCACAAAATGCAGAAATAGTATTGAAGTCTTTCAAAAGATTTTAGTCCTGCAGAAACAATGCAACTATGCCCGATAAGGAGAGTTGTCTACCACAAAATAAATACGTGTCTGTGAGTGTATATGAATGATAGGTGTTATTTTTTTTAGATCACTTCATAATTCTATGTGGAAACGTTCCTTGTTGGTCTCATGCTCTTTGTATTTTCTAATGTTCACATCTCAAAAAGCTATTTTGAAGGAGGCATAATCTTCACTAGCAAATAGAATCTCTTAAAACAAACTTCCAAATATGATTGTGTTCCAATTCAGCCATCCAACAGAGATGAAGAAAGTGGCCATCAAGAAAGGTTTTTCCAGTAATCATAAAATGTGGACAAGCCATGTGAAGTTTAAATCTATCGTTTCTTTATTGAACTTGGCAAATGACAGTCACTTGGTCAAGAATTCACTACCACAGTTTTCTCATCACTTAGTTTTCTAATACTAAGTAGTATTGTGTCAAACAAAATGTAGGAGGTTGTCCTTGTTTTTGATTAAAAAAGTAGCGTTAATTAGGGTGCTGATCCTTAACAAAAAGCAACATCAAGAAAGATGATGTTGGAAGAGAACCACAGCCCAAAGGTGGAAAGGAACAAACACAGGAACCTAACCAACCAGGGGACAAATCCCACTCGAGGGGGGGACGGGCCATCCAAACCCCCATGAGGGGGGTATGGGGCAGGGGGGAAGATTTCCCCTTATGCCTGCATGCAACCACAAACCAGACAATGCTAAGATCCATCGGAAGGTTGTCCTTATTGTGACAACTGTTTGATAGAAAAATCTAGCAAGTTTTGTCCTCTTGGAATGCAAATATAGCATGATGTGTTCAAAATGGATGTGGTATTGAGTTGAGAGAGATATAGGTACTTTGTTTCATTTATTTAATGGTTGTCAATTTAGGAGCTGACCTGACAATCAATGGTACATACAAATGCTCTTGGTATTTATTCAAGTTTTTTTACAATTCTTATCAGATAAAAAAATATATGGTTGAAAGATCTGTAAATGATCTTGTTTATGTTCAAACTCCTGAATTTGATGGAAATGATTCAAAGAATGTTGATGTTAGAGTTCCAGTTTTCGTTTGAGATTGACAATATTTCAAGGCAAACAATGGCAAACAAATGCTGTTAGTGATAGTAGAATAATTGTTTCAAGGCAAACAATGGCCAGTAGTGAGAAGCATGAAGAGCGATATCTTAAATTTGTGATGCATAATGCTGAGAAAATTTTAAAGAGATTGTGGATGAAGCTCAAATTGTTGTACTGTTTGGTAGAACTTATCAGATCAGAGCTTCTTCAAATTTTGTACGACTTGGACTTCTTCAAGCACATTTGACTCTATTTTTTTGGGAATACATTTCAAGTTTTTTAAATTAGGTAATCCACACCCCAAATAATATAACTGTTTCTAGAAGTTTAGATGGTACCAGTGGAAACCCTTTCATTACTACCGTATCAACAATACCAATGGATTCTGTATCTCCTTCTATTTTTCAAGGTATGACACAATCTACAGAGACTGACATATGGTTGAAAGATACATGGGGTGTTAGTGAGATCCTAGAAGATGAACCGCCATCATATTCAAGGAGAGAAGATCAGATTTTTCTTCCTTCCATCTAACTCTGAACTATTAATGAGAAAGTAATTGGAAGATACAAATGGATATTGACAAATCTAGCCTACTATCTAATGGAAAATGTATAAATCTGCAAATGGATATTGACAAATCTAGCCTATTATCTAATGGAAAAGGTATAAATCTTACAGAAGATCCCAGAAGATGAACCACCACCATATTCAAGGAGAGAAGATCAGAACTTTCTTCCTTCCATATAACCCTGAACTATTAATGAGAAAGTAATTGGAAGATGCAAATGGATATTGACAAATCTAGTCTGTTATCTAATGGCAAAGGTATAAACCTTACAGAATGTACCTCCAACACATAATCACTAAATGCTATCATTGAAAGTTCCAAAGCCAAATAGTGGTGTGATAATATTTACAACTACAAAATAGAGTAACGAATAAGGTCACTAACACCTTCAAAGAGACGAAGGAAGTTGTAACAAGAAAATAGGAAACGTGTCCTATTTTTAAAGCCAGATCAACTACCGAAAGAACAATTGTTATAACATGCAACTATCATCCACCTGTCTTGAAAATAGAGGACGACTGTTGGTCAAACATATTTACTTTTGTGTCGGAGTCAACAATCCGTAACCCCTACGCATCATGTGGAAGTTTGTTGAAGGATTTAAAGGAGATAATGAAGGGAGATGTTTTCCCATGCACTCAAAAGAGTTTTGACTCTATTGAAGGTAGTAAAAGCATTTTATTCCAAAATCACATGTCCTATTTTGATGCATGTTTGTTGAACACAACATATAGTACACCATAGTTTCTGTTTTGGGATGAAGTTCTTGACAATTTGGCTGAGTATTGTAATTGATATGAGTTTTTTCTAGCAAGATTATTGTCTTGTACTATTGGGAATCAGTCTTAGTGGCTGCAAATAAGTTATGTAATATTTTATATTCTAGAGAATGACAACATTTTCTAGATTTGTACCATTGTAAAGAGTACCTTTCATTAAAAAAGAAGAAGTCATATTATTGCCTTCTCGAATGCTTTGTTTTGTTGTAAGTAAACTTGTGATTGATATATTGTCTTGTGATTTGTGTGAAATTATAGTATGTCTCATATCAGCATTTGCAAGTAGGAAATATATGCATTTTTGTGCAGGTGGTAAGTTGTAAGGGTGTGTAAACAACTATTTTTTGTGGAAAACCTCTTTTCGTTCAAAATGGTGAAACAATTTAACCTTCCTATAGAATACTGATGTGTGAATATGCGTACAATTTTGAGTTTTGTAAGAAATGGTAGATATATTGGTTATTGTGTGTCAAAATAGTAGTATGAGCCTAAAGCATTTTGGTGCATCACCTTAGTAGAACGTAGATTTCATTTCAAGTTCCTCATTCCCTTTTCCAGTAAGTAGTAGTACAGGTGAAGTACTAAAAGAAGAACTTGCCTACTCTGGAGATTCACTCTAACCTTCTGGAAACCCACAGGCCCAAGAGTGTTTCCATGTGTCACCGGATAACTGAGTAGACAACTTGGTTAGGGTGCATATCCGTGTGATTACAAAAATCTTGCAATATTAATTTTATTATGTGATTAAAAATCTAAAACTAAATCTAAAATGAACTTTTGATTCCACCATTCAACATAAATGATCCCAAAACTACTTGGAAACCTCAAAGAAACTATGATGAAACAACTATGACTTGGCTCCAATTTAAAGCCAAAAGGAAGAGGAAAAATACTATTGTTTTTAAAACAATGGGACAAAACTGTCACATCCCATTTAATTATCCGAGTTTAATCAATGGATTATTGTATTGATCACAATAAATTTCAAAAGGCAATTAATTATGTTATACATGTCTATTGAAGTATAATGGTGATTATTGATTATATATTATGTTTTCATAAGTGCATTGGCTATTTGGCTATTTAAGAGAGAGAGAGAGAGAGAGAGAGAGAGAGAGAGAGAGAGAGAGAGAGAGAGAGAGAATGCAAATAACATTTTTTTTTGTTTATTTTAATTTTTTTTTAGGGGATAAAAGGCCGAAGCCCATAATAGTATATATTAATAATAAAGAGAAGTATTTACAATACAATATTAAGACCACATCATCAAAGTATGAGAGGCCCAAAAAGGTCTACCTATACAAATTTAGTAAAATACCTAGTGATACTTTTAGATACAATAATGCGATACAAAAGGGAGGGAATTCAAAGGAATTTGAGAATACAAAATATTCTCGTTTCTAGAACTTTCAAAATTGCCTTTTCATGAAAAAATGTTATCCAAATTTGAGGACCTAGAAAGCTCCATCTCATCGCTGCATTCTGATCAAAAGTCTTCGAAGCCCAAAATTATGTCTGTTATAAATAACACCGTCTAGACTGCTCCATTTGTGGATTTTGTAAAGGAGGAGATGTCCGCAAGGATAGGAAAAGATTTGGGAAATTTGGGTGGGTCCACACCGCATGAGAGAAGAGATCCCATAATGCTTCAAACTTGGACCACACCATCGAGAACAAAGGCTCTATTATGGAATTACAATGGGCTTGCATCCATGTGAAGAAAGGCAAGTAAGACTAATAACCCTAGAGAAGCACCAATTCCTCAATTTAGAGCACCTACCCCTACTTTGAGCACCCACTCAGAGAGATACAATCAATTACAATGTGAATTTTGAATACAATGAAATTTCTTATTTCAAGTGAGTCTTGTAACCCTTTCAATATAGAAGTTCACACATTGCTATTCTGATAAGAAATCTCTTGAAGTCTCTCTCCTACCTTCTAGTTTATGCACTTATTCTCAATCTTCTTCTTAATGGTCTTCTATCTTTCTCAAAGGCTTTTCCACTCTAGTGTCTTCACAAGCACCTCCTTCTTGTCATTCACTTAGCTTTGCACTTTTTACTCTTTTGACATTTCACTTGTCTCTGTTCCACAACAAAATTTCTTATTTCAACATGATCACCCTTTTGCATTCATTTATGTACACCCTTGTCCAACAAGTCCTCTTGATTTGATTTCACTCTATTATACTCTCTCCTACTCTCACCTGTTCTTCCACACACTTAGTTGTCCTTTCTCTACAAGATCTCTCATGAAACTCTGCTAGCACATCTGCTATCCTACACCTGTCACATTTCATCAAGATCTATCTAATCAGTCATCTCTATTCATATATTTCTTTCCCTCCAAAATAAATTCAATTTTTAATCACAATGGTCATCTGAGAGATCTAGTCAACAAGCTAATCAGATCTTTTGTACATTCCCTTCAACAATGCAGCCATCAAACATAAATGCATCCAGTTGGTTTTCTTCTACAATCAAATTTTATCTCTGAGTATCTATTTCTAGATATAGCAATCCTGGTTCAAACATTCTTCCTTGAGCTTTGAAAAGGATTACAATTTTTTCTTCATTAAATGCTGCTTTGAATCTCTATGTGACCAACTCGATCACCCCTGATTGGACTAAAAACTACTTCATTTATTTTCACCATTTCTTCAAGCAATATCTTCAGCCTCTTTGAATTTGATTTCATTCATTCTGATTGTTCCATATCATCAACCAATCCTCCAATGGCCTCAAATTAACCCCAGTCAATGCCCACATGGACTAATCCCCAATTGGGTTGCACTGGGAGCCTTAAAACCTTCACATTCAGACAAAAACCCCACTCAGGGTTTTATCGACAAGACTTGGTATTGCCTTAGCGAATTGAAAACTCCCTATTGACATGACATTAAGGGTCACCAAACTTCATATTAAGTCTTGTCGAACATAATAAGTCCCATCAAAAAGGAATGATGTGTCAACAAGATTTCTCTCTAGTCACACCGAAGAAAGCTCATATCGGCAAAAGGTTCACTTGGTTACACCGAAAGGATCATATCGGTGTATCAGTAAGGGGTCGACATGAAAGTTAATATTATCGTGCCGATACATGATGTCTTACCAAAAAGGAAAAGTGTCGGCAAGAGACCCTTGCAGGGTGAACCCACAATAGTGGGTTACACTTTTTTGGACGAAAAAAATTGACTCTTTTGTCCAAAACTCAATTTTAGCCATGTTCTATCGAAACCCCCTGGCGATCGAATGTAAAAAACACATTCGATCGAAACCCACTTCTGATCTAACCCAAAAAAGCATAAAATACAAAATCTGCATTAGGGGGTTTGATATAAGGGGGGTTTGATTGAAACCCCATATGTTCTATTGAAAGTGCTTGGTTTTGGACTCCCCCCAAACCTCTCATGGTTTTTGCAGTTTTTTGGCCTTCAAACCTCAAATTGGGGGCTGAAATGGATGAATTTTGACAAACCCAAATGCATGATAGTAGTACTTGAAGCAAGCTTTCTAATGAGTATTATTTTAATATATAGAGAGTTTATTATGATTTTCTTTTTTAGATTAACTAAACATAGGTTTCATACCTGAGCATCAACTTCCGAGTTCAACAGTTATGGAAAAATAGTAAACAAGTGAATTTTTTTTTTGAAAAATATCTGTGCACTAGGTATTGAAGTCCTCTTTCCAATGAAAAAATAAAATTGAATTTGGATACATACACAACAAGTTATGATAAACCAAATGAACACATGTCAAAATTATAACTAACTCGACTTCAAAACTTAATAAAATATGAAATATTGAAGATAATGTTATGAAACCAATTGGAAACATTAGATATGGATGTCACAAAACTAAATTTGAAAGAATCACATTCATATCTATTTTAGAAATTTTTTTATGCCATACCAAATGAGTATCACTCTTTAAAAATGTTGTTTTTTGTAAAAAACTAGTTTTCGAGGGAGATAGAAAAATGAAAATAAATTGATTCAAAAAATTTTCAAAAAAATATATTTAGAATCTACACGCAAAATGTTACTATCACTAGTTCACATTATCTGCAAATTCCTTATGGTTTAGCAGTAATAAGTGTCCAAATGTGAGGTTTTTTTTGAAAATAAAAATTTAAGTGCCAAAGTTGGCAAAAAAGTGTAACCCACTATTGTAGGTTCACCCTGCGCTCACACCAACACGAGGAACATTGTTGCCCAAAATCCAATCGGTCTCATCGAAACGAAAGCATTTCGATGTAGCAAGAAAGAGGTGCCCAAAGGGAATGAAAGTCTTGCCAAAAGGGCAAGTCATGGCGAAAATCCTTCCCACACTGCAGGGCCCACACATACTGAGAGACCCAACCAACGATCACCATATATTATTAAATTATTATTATTATAAAGAAATAAATTTAATGTTAAATAAATAACATTAAATTTTAATATTAATATTGGAATAATAAAGATATATGATTAATATTATAATTTTTTATTACCTTCCGATATTAGTATACAAGAAAGGAAAATAAAAATATAATCGAAAGTAGTTGTTGTGCATAAAAATTTTTCAAGTGAAGCATTTATACTAAAATCACTAGAGATAAGATTTCAGAAAAGTTAAAACGCGAGTTATTTTCCCTCCACGATCCTTGTCAATGCTTCCTCAATTTGAATGCTTGTCTTCGTGGATAGAGGCTGGAAGGATAGGGGAATTTGGCATTACACCTGTCAGTTGCATTTGTTTGAAGGTTTAGGAAAAAAAAGGATTTTTTGTCTATGTTGGGGTTTTTTTTTTTGTCGGGGAGGAACCTAGGAGGGAAAAGAGTATGGAGAATCCTTAGCACAACATTGATGCTCTTGCTCTAGTTGAAAGATCGTATTTGGTAAAACTAAATACCACCTATAGTTGTTGGAGAAATGTCTAATTCTTTGTCAAAACATTGACCTAACTTCTCTTTGCATACAATTTTGTATGCATATCTCTTATTTAAATAATGACATCCTCTAGGTATATTGTTGGTGTAAACTATGTCTTATAATTACAATTTACTTAAGTTGACTTAGGATAATGCATTCAATATAGTTTGCATATGAGACACTTAGGGAAGTATGCATCTAGGGAAGATGGTTGTAGGTGAAATTCCACCTTTTGTGGTGTTATCTTGTTATCACATTCCACCTTTTTTGGGTGATCCACCTCTTGTGGAATATTTTATTGTTTCTCCTACCTACCCTTGTATCTCATTGAGCCAAATGTCATGATTATGTTCTCTCTAGCCTTGCCTTTATAAGTAGGCTCATTTACATTGTATGTAATTTGAATCCAATTCAATCCAATCCAACAATCAATTCAGTTAGTTGGGTATTTTGCATTATTGATGAGAATACACTTTGTTCTTGTCACATATTTTGTTCTCTCTTGTTTGTGCTATCAATTGGACTCTAGATCTTGGCAAATTCTCATAAATACAAAGTATCCTTTGCACCTTTGTTTGGTATTGAATTTTTGTTGCACCAACACTCTAGTTGATAGATTTTGATTTGCAAGAATAGTCTTAATTTTTTTTTTCATAAAATATAGATTTTAGTTTTCTTACATTATCACATAAACACCCATTTTTATTGATCCATATTAAGTTTAGAGAAGAGCTATATTACTTCTTACATTTGATGTAAGTAATTGATAACTAAACCTTATGCACAAATATATTTGAAAGAGTAAAGAAAAAATAATTTTAACCATATGGTGCTATGAAAAATAGCAATGAAGCTTCATTTGTTGAAGTGTTCACATTAGATTTTACTATCCACTCTGCTTATACAGATTTCCTATGCAATTATTTCCAGCACATCACATTGGCATCTTTGATTGTCAGTGGATAGTCATTATCATTTTTTAGATAAATTTCCTCTCAAATTCTATTGTATGCATAGACTTGTTTACATAATATTACATCTTCATGTAGAATGACCAGGGCCGTCTATTCATGATGTTATAGCTTGCTGTTTAGAAATATTGCAACTAAAATACTATAATTATCCGGTTTAAAATCCCAGATAATCATTTTGATATGTTTATGCTATTATTGTTATTTTTCTTCTTCTTTTCCCCAAATTTAATTGAATATTGTTGTCTCATTAGTGTTTGTAAATTATACCCCTTGTTCATGAGGTGTAGTGGCAATGTTCTCAATTGATGCCTACACTACCATGCCATAGAAAATATTTTGGGGTTTTTTGCAAGTTTGAATCTTCTCTTTCTATTTTAGAGAATTCTTGAACTTCCCTTTAATAACTTTATAAACAATTTAGTGATTTCCCATTTGATGTTTTTCTTTTTTTACCTTAAGGGAATAAATTAGATGAAATCAAAGAACATAGATAAAGCTAACTGTGTAACTTGAATTGGTTGAGAATGTTTATCAAATTCATGTCATATTGATGCGATTTTGAGTTTATGACTGATAAATTAAAAGTATGAAATAAGAGTACTTAATGGTATTTTGGGTTAGATAGGATGATGGTCCATATATTCTATATTCTTGGAAGGATTATGTATTGCAATTAAAATTAGTTTTCTCTTTTTCCTCAAATAGATAAAACTATTTTCATGCTTAAAATTCATATGAGCTAATTAGGAAATAAGAACGATCACAGATCCTTAACTAATTAAACAAACTCAAACATAAACCAATAGAAATTAGATGCAAGAATTGAATAAATATACTATATAGAACTTCCTAATATGCATCGTGGCTTCCATTGTTCTTCTCCAAATTGCTGGTGTAGGTGGCTCTCAGGTATTGCACTGAAATTCCTGCATAAGATGGCAATTGTTTTGAAGAGTGTGATCTAGCTTGAATTGAGAAAATGATGATGTTTATATAGATTTTGATGAGAGAGGGAGAGAGATTTTGAACTCAAGTCTTGATTGGGAGTGAACTGATTTAGATTTATTAGTTAATAGAGTTGATTGATTTGTTAACTCATTTGATTGAGTTGTTAACTAGATAGATTGGATAGTGAATTGAATAGATTGCTCAGTTGACTAGATTGATAGATCAGATGATTGAATGGATTGGAGAGATAAGTGGATTGATTGCTTATTCAGAAAAGGTGATTTGGAGTGAAAAGGGGTGATTGAAGAGTTAAATGAGTTAATTGATTTGATCAATCAGTTATGATTTCAACATGTGCTGTAGGATTTTGAAATTGAATTTGATTTTTATTTTCAATTTTGATTTGAATTTGGAATTTCGAATCCTAAAATGCACATGAAATTAATTGAAATTTAGATTTAGTGATATGTGAATTTGATGATTTGAAATTAGACGAAATTATTTGAAATTTACATTTGGGGAATTGGAAGAATAACTAAATTAATTTAAATAATTAATTAATTAAAGAATAGAAATTAGATAATTAGAAATGTTGAATGATAATGATTGAGTCAATTGAGAAGAAATAATTAGCTTAATTAGATAATTAAAGAATTACTTAATTAATTAGGATGAATAATTAGTGATAATGAAAAAGACGTTTTTCAGTGTCTACATTTGCCCCTCTTTGAGACAATGTTGAGATGACGTTGTTTCAAAGAAAACTAAAAAAAATTCGGCCCCAGTATGCCTCGATGATGCTAGGGTATAATGCCCCCTCGGAAAAAGTAGTCGAAAAATTACGAAATTGAGACCATATTTTCGATACCGTGGTAATGAGAAATCGTGTGAAGTTTCATGCGATTTCAAGGTCGGTTGACTATGCTACAAGTGCATTGAAGTTCACGGGGACCACGAGCGTCAGAGAGGTAAAAAAAACCCTAATTTTGAGCTATAAATAGTGAATTAGGCCCTTTAATTAGCTCATTTGTATTCATTTGATTTTGTGGAGCTGTTCTTGCTTTCTTGTGATTTTGGAGCATGATGGTGGGCCACAGAGCGAGGTTGCACTTGTTCGATCGAGTGTGTTCATACTAGAGACCACCCGACACTGGAGGCATGGTTCTTATTTTGAATATTTTACTTTTTTTGGCCTGTTTTTCCATTTTTTTCGTTTCGATGTTAGAGTTACATTTTTTAACCTATGCGCAATTGTATATCAATTTGTGCACAATTGTTAATATTCATGCACAATTGTTTTAAATGATGCACACTTGTATTTTATGTACGCAAATGTCTTTACAAATTTGCAATTGTAAATTTTGATTCACAATTGCTTTAAATGGTTCGCATTTGTAAATTTTAATGTGCAATTGACTTAATTGATTCACAATTGACTGTTGTTGATGCACATTTGTAATTATCCATTCACATTGTTGATTGGGAATTTTTTTCCAAAATACTTGATTTGATTTTTTGTCGTGAGAATAAAGTATCTGATATTATCTCATGTTTTCGCTTGCAGGAGAACTTTTATGTGTTGATAGGCAGACATACGAGGCCTGATGGTCTTGATCGGCGAGATGAGTTGTCATAGGAAGAGGTTGCTTTGATTAAACATTTGGGATTATACCACATTCTCCATCTTCCAGAAGCTACAACCAATAGGGCCATGATCACTGCTTTGGTTGAGCGTTGGCACTCAGAGACTTGTTCCTTTCATTTGCCCACAAGAGAGGCACTAGTTACCTTGGAGGATGTGTGGTGTATTCTTCACGTTCTGATCTATGGTGCTAGAGTTACATTTGGTTGCTGGGATGGTATCCAGAGTTTATGCGATCTATTTGAGTGCATCGAGAAATATCTATAGATACGGGGAAGATATGATATCCCGTGGGATGCTTTGGGTTACGATGATCCAAATGTTGTGTTATGCAGTATTGTAGCCGCTCCTCTAATTCCTAATAGGAGGACACGTGGATTTCTAGTTGGTTGGGGTAGAGTTATCCATGATATGATCATACACAAACACATTTATGCTTGGATTCCTTTCTTATTGGCCACTTTATATCATCAAATGCATGAGGTTGTTTATCTTGGACAAAAGTCCATTGGCTGCATGATCACATTGCTCCAGGTGTGGGCTTGGGAGAACATAGCTATCTTTTGTCTGATGGTTCATGTCGATCTTGGTGCTTATGATCCCTATGCATATAGATACACAACTAGTATTAGGCATAGGGCATCAGGGAACACCCTTTACTGGAGACATCAAATTGATATTCTATAGTATTTTTCATGGAGGCTATATCTTAATTACCTCAGTTGGGCTGATGATGCACAACATTTGCCATATTGTCATCAGTAGAGATACTTGATTGGTCAGGATGTGGGTACTCATAGAGTTATTGACATTCATCTTCGTGGCCGTGTACTTCATCAGTTCAGGGAGGTACACGGGGTTACCGATGTTACTGCTTATTTTACTCGTATATGTCGAGAGATCGGATATTGGGGTCTTGTGTGTAGCCTCATGTTGCTATTGCAGAGTTTGATTCTCTTCGACCGGAATAGTGGGGTTGGTCCGAAGGGGTTGCAAATCCTAGTGCTACACCTCAGTATGATGCTTGGTGGGTAAATCATATGCCAGTACCATTGATGGATCCTATGATGCTTATCTCTCATCAGCAGATCCGACATAGGAGGGAGCAGGGAGGGAGAGTGAGAGGTAGAGTAAGAAATGGTGGAGGTCAAGATAGGGGCCGAACAAGGTGGGGGCTAGATTAGCTTGATAACAATAGTAGAAGCATCAGAGGCAGAGCGAGAGGATAGTGAGGCTGATGTAGACATCGGTGGAGACACTGAGTTTATGAGCAACTCTAGTCGGGATGGGAGTGGGAGTGATGATTCTGAGACATGATCATCTAGCAGTGGAGGGAGTGACAAGAAGGATGGTGGTGGGCAGGACATTGAGATGCCCCAGGTTGGAGATGTGCTAGCCGCATAGGGAGGTGGTGATGGGGAGGGTGAGGATGAGTAGGTTCTGAGAGCTTGGATTAGGAGCTTGCATGATCTTGTTGTAACATTGTGACAATGATAGATGAATGATAGGGAGCACTTTTGTAGATAATATGGTGCTTTAGAGGTAGAGTGAGATCAGATTGTGATAGAGAGGGATCGACTGTAGGAGGAGAGGGATGTGATGGTGCAGAGGTCTAGATTGATCCAGGATGCACAGGAGCAATACCTTGATCCTGCTACAGGGTCGAGAGATGAGAGACTGATTCATCTTGCTCATGAGTGTACGTATTGGATTCATGAGTACAAGGATGTCTTTCTGGAGGGACAACGAGTTTTGAGTTATAGGAGATATATCTCAGGTAGGAGATCTAGCATGTCTACTAGTCGTGATACTAGTACAGCTAGGGTCATGGGTCCACCTAGGGCATCATCAGGGCATCCTAGGGCAGGATTGAGCATACACCATCCACCTGGAGATATGGGAAGTGTCGGTTGAGACATTCTATCTTGTACTTGATTTGATGTATTTTGACACTTTTTGAGGTATATATGATATGCATTTTGGTGGCGTTCTACATGCCTTGTGTTATTTCTATGATGTATGACTCTAAATGATGTGTCTATTTGATGCGTTATGTGTGTGTTGCATTTGATGATTCTAGTGCTTTCTATTTTATGCAATGTGATGATATGATGGTGTAACTAATGCTTCTATGTGATAATGAATCTAAAATGATATGATATTTATCTAAATGAATATAATGCAATGCAATCTAGATACATTTAAACTTGAGTAATAATGCAATTGAATCTAAGTAACATGCATTTAAGTGATAATGCAATCTAAGTAATGGATGTAAAATGATATGCAACTTATATGATTCTTTTTGTTGTGACAAAATACATTGTTAGTTGTGCCTCTTGATTTAGAAGAAGTGTTAGTAAGAAATATAGACTTGGAAAAGATGATGAAGAGATAGGAGAAGATGAAAAATCAATTGTGTTAACTTGATAGCAAAATTGATATGATATGATAGGAATGATAGTGATGAGTACTCTTCTTTGCCTTATTCATAGTTCAATACATTATCATCATTGAGCCTTATTATGTAACAATGAAGCTTAGTACACCAAGGTATAAGGAACTAGGATGTATAGATATCTCATTGCAAGAAACAAACACACAACAGATAAGGAATGAACCCTCCATTTTGGGAATTACGCTAGGTGTCGAGGTATGTGTGGCATTCACAAGCTGAATACTCCTATCATAGACACCCACTAGAGAAATTGCCCCAAAACTTCATTTGTTCACACCACAAAACAACAAACAAAGTAAAGGATCATACCCATCATGGCTCCCCTAGTCACTTTTGGACACCCTTGAGTAGCATAGAAACATGATCTTCGCCAATTGATAAAAGATAAAAACCAAATTAGACAAAACTCAGCAGGTAAACTGATTGTGCCTTTTCTTTGATTTATTTGATGTGATGGTTGATAACGTCTAGTTTCAGAAGTTTTGGACCCCATTTAAGACTGATTTGTATGGTTTCGAGTGTATCCAATTCTGTCCAAGACATGATAATGATCACATTGATGTGGGTATCAGCGATTGATAAGACTTGATCAGTTTGGTTGCAGATTTTTGATAAGATAGTTATATGCTTTGTTTAACTTTGTGCGAAGTGTTTGTTGGATATCTACTAGGGTATTTGTTTCTCACGAGACATTTTATTACAAGTTTTGATTATTTTCAATTTTTAGTTTGTTTTTGAGTTTTAACGACGTTTAGGGTTTTTGTGGATCATATTTGAATGTTTTTGTTTGATTTTGTTGTTTTCCGATTGTTTATGGTATTTTTGGTTTTTTGATTTGTTTGAATTTTGATTTTTTCGGGTTTTTCTGGTTTTTTCAGGACTTTTTTTTGATTTTTAGGGTTTTTCATGACTTTTAAAGATTTTAAAGATTTTATTTTTGTGTTTTGCAAATGTTTTTGGATTCTTTCAAGACTTTATCCGAATGTTTTTAATTGATTTTTTTTAGGATCATTTTCCAATTTTTAAGATTTTTTTAGGACTTTATACAATTTGTAAGATTTTTTTCAAGACTTTTTATGATTTTTAGGATTTTTCAGTTATGCCCCCAAGTATGCAGACCTATGATGATGACATGATGATCTAGTTGATGCATATGGAGACAATGAATTTTTGATATGAGCTATGCTAATGCTGTATGCAAGATGAATATGTAGTTCCTATTCGAACAAGGATGATCATGTGTGTCTTTCATTCTGAAATGAACTAATTGAATAAAAGGTATGAAACATTTCAGAGATAGGAGCTCAATCTGTTCTCAGAAGACTTTAGATCATCCAATCTCAACACACTTTGTAATCAAGATTTATGAATAAAGGTGCATAAAAATTCTCCATCAATTCTTGAAACTTTGATCTCCTTTTGCCTATGTGTGTGCGCTTGAATTTATTCCGACTCTTATAATCATCAAAGATCCTTGGAATCCTATGTGGCTAGCTATGTGTGTTATTCCGACTTCAAAAGCAACCTGGATAGAGCCTTGCTACCAGCAAACGTTTAGGGCTCCATCGAGGTTATACACCATAATCTCTCGAATATTTCTCCATTTCTAGCAGACGTCCATAGCCCTAATGGAGTTACTCACATATTCCCTTAGACAAGTTTTATTGCATATTTTTGCATGATATTTCAGTTATATATTTGTGTTATTTTGCCTTGAGATGGATATTGGCATAACTTTTTTCTTTTTTGTTTTCTTGCCTTGACTTGTAAGTAATGAAACCCACTTGGGTATGATAATTACAACGATGCTGAAGTAGAATTTTGGATTTTTCACTAGCCACATGACCAACTACGTATCTGTAATGACTTAGAGCTATTGATTAATGTGTGAGATATAGTAATCGATAGATTTTGGGTAACAAGGCTCAATAGTGAAACCTCTACTCAACCATGGATAAAGTTGAATCACAAGGTGGCATTGAAGATGAATGATCAAAGACATCCTAAAGCTTCATGAACAAGTATCTAGGAAATGAGACTACCTTCTCTGCTTTCAGTGTAGATAGGTGAATGAATTAGACAATCTCCTTGCTTTATTGATGCAACTATATGAGAAAGCAATAATGATATGCAACTATATGCTGTGCAATTTGAAATGCAAATATGCGATACAATGTAGTAAAGAAATATGTAAATGTAGTATTAAAAATTTAAATGAACCCATCCCTTAGATGTTATATATTTTTAGGTGTATGTTGTTCATGGGTTTAGAGAGTGGATCTCCCTCCATTGTCATTAAATGATAAGCACTGTTTCCAACTACTTGTATTATGACAAAAGGGCCTTGCCAGTTTTCTTCAATTTTTTCTGGCTTTTCTCGCTTTGCTAAGTTCGTCTTTTTTTCCTCTAAGACAAGGTCTCCTATTTCAAAGTGACGTGGTCTCACTCTTTTATTATAGCTTCTGTGCATTCTATTCTGATAACCTTGTAAGTGATTCAGGGCAGTCTGTCTCTTTTCATCCAAGAGTTATAACTCTTACAACCTTGCAACTTTGTGATCTTCATCAGATATGATATTCTTTAAAGAGATCCTTAGTGATGGTAATTCCACTTCAACAAGAAAAATGACTTCTGTACCATATACCAAAGAGTATGGTGTGGCACCTGTTGCTTTGCGTACACATATTGTGTAAGCCCATAGAGAAGGATTGAGCTGTATGTGCCAATCTCGACATGCTTCATTGACAACCTTTTTCAGAATTTTTAAGATTGTTTTATTTGTTGCCTTTTCCTAACCATTGCTCTGAGGATAATATGGAGTTGCAAAGTGTTGTTGAGTATGAAACTGTTCACAAAGTTCTACCACTTCGTGGTTTTTGAAAGGTCTACCATTATCCGTTACAATGTGCATTGGTATTCCATATTGACAGAAAATGTAGTTTAGGATAAACTTAGCTATTTGCTTGCCTATATTATAGGTCATAGGGATTACCTAAACCCATTTAGTGAAATATTCTATGGCAGTGAGAATGAATTTGTGTCTATTAGATGAAGTAGGGTTGATCTTCCCTACTAAATCAAGTCCCCATTGTGAGAATGACCATGGTGATGTTATTGGTTGAAGATCTTGTGCTGGTACATGGATTAGGTCTCCATGGATCTGACATTGTCTACATCTTTGCACATATTTCTATAAATCTTTCTCCATTGTCGGCCAGTAATAACCTATTCTCAACATTTTTTTAGTTAGAGCTGTGCCACTGAAATGGGCGCCACAAATACCATCGTGAACTTCTTGTAGAGATGGTTGTGCTTCATCAGTATTGAGACATCTAAGTAAAGTTGTATCCAAGCTTATTCTATACAACATGTCTGCAATGAGTGTGTATTTAGAGGTCTGCCTTATGAAAGTCTTTCTTTGATTGGATGAAAGGTCAGATGGCATATATTGATCATGTAAATATGCATATATCTCTTGATACCAAGGATATTCAGGTCCTACTATTTCACAAACATATTATGAGGTTGGTGTTTCATATGAAGGTACCATCAACTGTTCCACTACGAACTCAAATCGAGTTCCATTGTTTGGCATGTCAAGGAGAGATCCCATAGTTGCCATTGCATCCGCAACTTGGTTATGTACTCTGGGGATTTGCTCAAATGTGGTATTGGTGAAATATGACTTTAGTTCATCTATCAACTATTTGTAAGGTGTCATATTCTCATATTTGGTTTCATAATAATCATTTACTTGATTTATAATGAGCTGAGAGTCACCATATACTTGTAGGTCCTTTATTTTCTATTGCACTGTTGTCTGAAGTCCTATGACCAAGGCTTCATGCTCGGCTATCTTATTCATGCATGTGAAGCTTATTCTGAATGACTTGGGAATAGAGTCACCTTGAGGTGTGATAAAAATAATTCACTCTCCTACTCCATGGTTCGTATGTGAGCCATCGAAGAATAAATTCCACTCATTGGACACTGTGACTGTAAAGACAAACTCATTTGGATAGTCTATCAACATAGGATGGTGGTCTAGCATTGGCTCTTCTGCCAACTGGTCTACAATAATTTTCCCTTTGATGGATTTCCTATACACATATTCAATGTAAAATTCACTAAGGATCTTACCCATTTGGCGAACCTTCCGGTCAGTGCAGATTTGTTTAAAAGGTACTTGAGTGGATCAAATTTTGCAATGAGTTGGATCTTGTGACTGATCATGTAGTGTCTTAACTTCTGGGAGGCAAATACCACTGCTAGGCATGCATGCTCAATACTAGTGCAATTCAATTAATAGCCTACAAGGGTTCTACTAATTTAGTAGACTGCTCGTTCCTTCCCTTGATCATCGTGCTATGTTAAAAGAGCACCCAAAGCTGAGTTGGTGGATGATATATACATGAGTAATGGTCTTCCATGGACTGGTGGTATAAAAAATGGTGTAGTCAATAGATAGTCTTTCAAATCTTGGAATGCTTCTTGGCATTGTTTTGACCATTTGAAAGTAACACCTTTCTTTAAAAGGTGTTGAAATGGTTGGCACTTATATGCCAACTGTGCTATGAAGCGCCTGATGGATTGAAGTCAACCTTGTAGACTTCTGAGTTGTTTAAGTGTTGTTGGTGTTGGATTTTATAAGATGGCTTTCACCTTTGCAAGATCTACCTCTATTCCTCTATTTGATACTATGAAGCCTAACAACTTTCCAGCTGTTACACCAAATACACACTTCTTTGGATTTAACCTTATCTTGTATTGTTCGAATCTATCAAATATTTTTGCCAAGACCTGTAAATGATTTGCTCTGGTTTGTGATTTTTTATAGGATATCATCAACATAGTCTTCCATGAAATCATGTATCATATCATGAAACAATGTGTTCATAGCTCTTTGATATGTTGCTCTTGCATTTTTGAGACCAAAGGGCATCACATTATAGCAGTAGGTACCCCAAGGATAGGTGAATTCTATTTTAGCTTGGTCTTTTGGTGCTATTCTGATATGATTGTAACTAGAAAAATCATGCATAAGTGATAGCATTTCATTTCTTTCTGTAAGATCTACAATTATGCCAATATTTGGGAGTGGGAAATCGTCTTTAGGACAAGCCTTGTTAAGATCTCTGAAATTTGTATAGATCCGGATGCCCCTATAATGTTTATTCATTGGGACTAAATTGGAAATCCACTCTGCATAATCGATAGGTCTGATGAAGATCACATATAATAGTTTCTGCAATTCAATCTTGACTAGTAAGGCTATATGAGGATGCATTTTTCTCAACTTCTTCTTGTATGAATTTACTCCTAGTAAGAGAGGTAAGTGATGCAATACCAACTCAAGGTCCAATCCTGGCATATCTACATAAGACCATGCAAAATTGATGGGTCTTTTCTTGAAGAAGCTGATGAAGTTCTCTTTCTCCATAGGGTTTAGAGATTTTTCTAGATGAATCTTTTTTACATTTTCTGAATCTCCAATGTTGACTTCTTTAGTTTCCTCCATAAGGAGTGCTGATTGTTCTTTATCAATGGGAAGATCATCCAGTCTTCCTATAGTCATTGTTTCTGTCTCTTTTGATTCATCTGGATTCAAGGATGAGCTAGCCTCGCCAAAGTATGTTGTTCTATCCAAGTCTATTGCAAATCCTGCCTTATGATCCCCATAGGGAAACCTTTCTCTAACACCAAGGAATTCTGCAATAGCTTCATCATTCTCAAACCAATCTAGATTTGGTGATTCTTCTTGCCCCCAGTCAATTAGATGTGAATGTACAAGGGGTAAATATTTTCTTTTGTCTACTAGAGAAGTGTCTAACACCATGCAAATCTGGTTGTTCTTTTCATGGGTAGTGTCATCATTAATGAGTGGTTGATTGTCACATGTTTTTGATTACAGGAAAAACAGGTTTTGAAGGGATCCCAAAACCCTTTACAAAAGATCCTTAAAAGACAATAGCATTAAGAAACAAGAAAAAACATTCTGCAAAAAAACCAACATAGTTCTGGGCAAAAACCAACATAAAAGCCCAACAAAACCAACAACATCCAGCCATAATAGAAAAAAGACAAAAGACAAATTAATTAATATTTTTAAGGGCATTATCCAAATTTCTGCTAATCCCTTGCAAATCTTTAATATTATCCCTGAGCATAGGGATTTCCTTGGAAGAGGCCAAAGCAAATTTTTTCATACTCGCCCTTGTCCTTTTTGCCGCACCACCAGGAGCACTTTCCACTGCCCCTGCCTCAGTAGCATCCTCATCAATATATAGGTCCACAACAGGTTTGGAAGTGTTGGAGCCATCAAAGAACTTGTCAATTTCCTCTATATTCCTAGTCACGGAGGTAAGGATATCCAGAATCATAACCAAAAAGTTTTTCATGGTAGTTTTTCCTTCCTCCAGTTTACTAATCCGAGCTTCTAGATTCTCCACTTTTTCCTCCATACCCTTTTTCCACTGCTCCTAGTTACTTTCATTTTTCTTTCCCTACTCTTCCTGTTGCTTATCATTTTTTTCCAGATTCTTGATTCTTTCATATACCCACCTATCAAAACCCATTCGAGCCTCAGACTGGTTTTTGAGTTTATCTAGAATAATCCCATCTCCAGCTTTATCTCATTCCCTTCTCATTTCCTCCTTATCCTTCGCTTGCTCAATTTCCATTTCCCTTTCCTCCTTATTAATCTGATTGTCCTGCTCCTCCATTGGCTGGCTGTTAACATTACCAATACTCACGTTGTGGGTAGGGCTATTCTGATCAGAAACATCCTCAACTCCTCCTTCCTCTTCCCCCACTTCCTCTTCTTTCCAGCTCTCCTCTCTGTCAGACTCATCGGTCTCCATCTCGCTTCCATCTTTTCCCATGTCCTCAGAATCAACCTCCATATCCTTTTGTTGACCCATGTCCACTTGAATTTTCTCCACAGTAGTTTTACACCCCTTTTGCTCTGTATCAACTCATCCTCGCTGGGCCCACCTTCCTCAATCTTCCTCTTTCCTTTCCCTGGCGACATCGACAACCTCTTGTTTTCATGGATAGCCAGAATCTTGCAATGCTCATAAATGAGCAAAATAAGGCTGTAATGAAGCACATGCGAAGAAGGGTTCTTGCTATTCTTATTCAAAGACTGCAATAGAGACTTGAAAAGGTAATAGGGCAGAGAAATCCTCTTCTCATGTCTAAAGTGATTTAAAAGCACAAAATGGTATGTGTGGACCCTGGTGAAATGACCCTCCACAGTAATATATTCCATAATTGCATTAAGCACACAACCCTAGATTTTCTTGATATTAGAAGCATCATAATACCCCCCGTAGCTTTTCCTAATTTCCCTCTTTCCTTCTCTTTATGCGGAAAAAGCTTTACTGCATTATTAGACACTTTCAAGTCCCTAAAGAAGTTAAGACCAGAATGGGGCATACCTGTGACCATCGAAATGAGGTTCGCATCCAGCTTAAACCTAACACCATGAATTTTGAAGGAGCCATTTATCCAGTTTTCAATAACTTTGGTGACCACTAGGTTTACTCTACCTTTATCATAGTCTACCAATTTTTCCATGAAATGCATCATGAATCCCTTCTCTAGCTTTGTCCATACCTTAGGCATCTCCCGCCATTTGGAAATATTATCAGGTTCCTCCTTTCTTAGATCCCCCCCCATTTTAGATTTCGTTTTACAATTTCTCTGCTTCTACAACTTCAGAGCTTTCTTTCAAATGACACTCGGCTATTTGAAAATGCACACCCACAAAGCGTGCAGAAAATTAATATTCTTGTTTAGGACTTTACCCTTCTGACGTGCCATCATCACCTTTCTAAAAATTTGAAGATTAATCATTAATACTTCCATGATTAACGTGCAATCCTTCTTTCCCCATAAATATGTCCTTTATAATGAGTTCTTCAATATTAAAATCAATATTAACTTCCCCATTCCATATACTTTGAGATTCAGAAATTACGCTAAGGTTCGCAAGGCTATCCGCTATGACATTTTTTTCCCTGAAAGCATGTTCAATAATAATTGATTTAAAGCTTGAAATAATTTCTCTAGCTTTAAAAATAATATTTTCTATAGTCCACGAAGGCTCAATTTCTCCCTTAAGGCATTTAATAATGTTAAGTGAGTCTCCCTCCAACCATAGATTATCATGATTGAGATTTTTTGCTATAATCAAAGTATTCAGAGCCATCGAGGCTTCAACATAATGATTAGTTTGGTTACCCAAAGGGCTAGCAACAACCACCAAACAACTTCCAGCAAAATTCCTGACAATGCCCCCATAACCAGCTTTCCTAGGATTTCCCTTAGAAGCCCCGTCAAAGTTGGCCTTAATCTATCCCTATGAAGGAAAGCACCAGAAAAGACCATCCCTACCCTTATCCTTACTGTTTCTGTTATTGGAGAGGTTCCAACTTTCATTAAAGTCTTCTTTAGCAGCTAAACCATTATCAATTCCATATAAACATTCAAAGATCCCTCTATAGATTTTATCCACAACCACTTCAGGGTTCACACTTTTATCCCTAAAAATCCTGTTGTTGCACTCCTTCCAGATGTTCCATATGACAATAGGGAGAGTTAGTTTACACAACTCAACATTCTTAGAATTGGAACTAGGGCAATACCATTACTCCCAGAACTCTTCCAGAGAGTTCGGGAAAACTCAACTCAACTTCCACCTACTAAAAATAATATTCCAAATTTCCTGACTGAAATTACACTGGTAGAGGATATGACAAGCAGACTCCTCCTCCCTGGAGCAAAGAGAACACCTGTTAGGAAAAACAAATCCATGCTTATGGAGATTATTAAGAGTTAGCACCTTATTTTGGATAAAAATTCAAAAGAAGATATTAATTTTGGGTGTCAACTTCTTTATCCAGACTTTATCCCACAAAGGGATATCTTCCAGAACTTTGTTATGGATAGACACTGCTGAAGACACGAAATATTTCCCATCAGAAGTTTCCCTCCAAATCAAACAATCCTCAGAATTGTCCATAAAGATTTTGAAAGAAAGCAAGATCTCTAAAAATTTTAATCCCGGACAAAGCTGGCTGAACTCAATCCACTTCCCATTTCTCTAGTAGTTTCTAACAAAGACTCCATACCTACTTTTAAACCAATCTTTCCATTCCTTAAGAATGGGGATTTCCTCCAGCGGCTTATTCGTTAGCCATCTATCCTCCCAGAATCTAATAATTCTCCCATTCCCCAATTTCCACTTTCTACTAGCTGTAGCTCAAGCTTTAGCGGTGTGAACTGCATTCCAAATTGCAGAGCCTTCCACAAAAAAAGAATTTTCCATAAATTCTTCCTCAGATGGTTGCATGTAAAGGTATTTATTTTTCCAAATTGAATTCCATTCCCTTTCCTCCCCTTTCATTCTCCAAATTTGTTTAGCTAACAAGGCATTATTCATAGTTATAATGTTCCTTAATCCCAAACCCCCAAAAGCCTTAGGAGTACAAATATTATTCCATGCAATAAGGGGGATTCTATTTTTATCTTCCACTCCTAATCATAAGAATTTTTTTTGAGTTCTTTCAATGGCCTCAACAAACTTCCTGGGGATTTTGAACAGACTAACAACATAGATAGGAAAATTTTGAAGGGTAGCTTTAAGCAACGTTACCTTACCAGTTGGCTAAGGATGGCTCCTTTCCATCTAGCCAGTTTGGAATTGAATCTATCAACCAGCTTCATCCAAAAATTCTTCGAAGGCTTTAAGCACAGAGGGAGACCCAAATAAGTAGATGGGAACTCAACAATTTTACATCCAAGGATTCTTTTGATCCTTCTTTGTCTATCCACATGGTTATTGATGAAGAACACAAAACTCTTATCCCAATTTATTTTTTGACTAGAAGCAGCTTCATAGGAATCCATAACACTCTTCATGTTTCTTGCTTCCCTTATGGTAGCATCTCCCATAGTGATAGAATCATCAACAAACTATTCATGAGTACAGGTTAAGTTGGACAAAGAAGGTTTAAGGCCTTTGAGTTTCCCTTCTTCCACACTTCTCATAATAAATCTACCCAAACTTTCAGCCATAATAGTAAACAAGGTAGGAGAGATGGGATCCCCCTGTCTTAGGCCTCTAGAACTTTTGAAGAAACGGGAAGGGGATCCATTAATAATAACAACAGAGGTTGAAGTGCTAGTCAACTGAGAAAAAAACTAAATGACCTTTTCCCCAAACCCAAAAGATTTCATAATTCTGAAAAGGAATTGCCAATTCACTCTGTCATAGGCCTTGGACATGTCCAACTTAAGAAAAAAGCCCTGTTTTTTAGCAGTAGTTAAAGAATGAATATTCTCATGAACAGAAATGTTAGAATCTAGAATTTGTCTGCCAGGGACAAAACCATTTTGCTGAGCCAAAATAATGCGAGGGAGAATATCCAACATTCTAGAAGTAAGAACCTTAGATATAATCTTGTAAACAGAATTACAAAGACTGATAGGTCTGAATTTATTGAGAGAGTTAGCTCCAGAGATCTTAGGAATAAGAATGGTAAAGGTAGCATTGAGTTCTTTTAGAAGCCGCCTTGAACCAAATAATTCTTTAGCTCCATTACAAATATCAATCTCCACAATATGCCAAAATTTTTGGAAGAAGAACATAGGGAATCCATCCAGACTAGGAGACTTGTCTCCAAGAAAGGAAAACACAACCTTTTTGATTTCTTGGTTCGAAGGGATCTGAGAAAGATTTTTGTTGTCATCCTCATTTAAAATGGAAGGGATAGCTTGGGCTAGAAGGTCTTGATTTTTGATATCCAGAACATCCTCACCTCCCAAAAGATTACTAAAGAAATCCTTAGCTTCCTTTCTTATTTCATTTTCATTTGACAAAATCCCCCTGTTGCAGGATAAACTGGAAATCTTGTTGGCCGCCCTATGCTTAAGAGAAGTCATGTGAAAAAACCGGGTGTTTTTATCACCTTCCTTCAAATACAATGCTCTTGATCTTTGTCTCCAAAAAGTTTCTTCATTAGAGATAATTTCATGGTATTTGGACAATAATCCATTTTCAACATTCCTCAAATCCTCAAAAAGCCCTTCCCCTTGAATTTTATCTTGAACTTCTTTAATATTTGTCTTAATGTGAGCTTTCATTTTAAAGATACCTCCAAAAGTCTTTTTGTTCCAGATTTTAATTTTGGCTTTGATGATATTAAGCTTTTTGGCCACTCTGAATAAGGCAGTTCCCTCAACCTCCAAATTCCACCATTCAACAACACAGAATTCCAAAGACGGGTGGGACAACCAAGCTTTTTTAAATCTAAAAGGAAAATTTCACTTTGCAGAAGTTCAATTGGCAGTGAAAGAAATAGGGTAATGATCAGAACCAATCTTAATGATAGATTCCAAAGAACAATTATACTTAGAAAGCCAATTGGGAGAAATCGGGGATCTATCTAACCTGACTTGGATAAGATCAGACCCAGTTCTTCTATTGGTCCAAGTGTAATTAATCCCTTGGAGATCCACATCCATCAAAGCTTGATCATTAATAAAATCCATTAGGTCTTGTCTTCCCTCCAACTGCAAAGGAAGGCCTCCCATCTTTTCATCCTCTTTTAAAGGGGTATTGAAATCTCCCATAATCATCCAACTTTTATCAACAAAACTTAGTCTATCTTTAGCTAGGCTCCTAAAAAATTTAGTTCTTCCAGCTTTAGAATTAAGTGCATAGATATTAGTGATAACCCATACAAAATTATCCTTAATATTCTCAAGCAAAACTGAGGTCCTATTAACCCCTGAAGCAATTTCCTTATCTTTAATAGTATTTTGATTCCAAAAGATAGCTGTACCTCCAGAGGCACCCTCCAAACTTGTTCCAATTACCCCATTACTTTTGAAAATTCTAATCCTTTCCACTTTATCCTTACACATCTTAGTTTCCTGAATAAGGACTACATCCGGTTTATGATCTCTTACAATATTATGCAACATGTCCCGCTTATGGGGGCATTCAACCCTCTAATATTCCATGAAATTATCTTCATACTTTAATCAGGGATAAGGCTGACTCAATGGAGCTCTGTGTTCCATTAGCTTGGTTCTTCCAACTTTCCTGTTCCCTTTGATTATTTAGAGAGGGTCTCCCCTGCTTTTTGCTATGACTTCCAACATCTGCCACCTTCTTATTCTTACTTTTGGTTGAAATACCTCCTTTGGGTCCTCCATTATTTGACTTGCCTTCTTTAATACCAAAAGTCCTAATATTTCCCTCAAGAGCCACCGTTTCCAAACTTTTAGGAGTTTTGCATTGGGAGTTCAGGATAATATTTCCAGTCTGCTTAGGGATTCCATTGGTTAGTAACAACAAAGGCACAATATTCAAAATATTACAGTCCTGCACTTCATTAAAGTCTTTCTCATTTTCCTTATTATTAGATGAAGCTGAAGCATCATCATAGGAAAACTCATCAACTTTACCCTGGATGATAGGACCTACCTTCAAATCCTCTGATTCAGATTTTTGAACCTTTTCTTCGTTCCCATACTCTTCCTCCTTGTTACTTTCTTTTTGACTGTTAGGACAGGCACAAACGGATTTTTCATTGTTATTATTCACACCCTTCTTTTCCTCTTTTTCCATCTCGGTCACTTCCTTCTCAGGGACAATCTCTGAGGGTGGATCATCATTCTTCCCTTTCATTTGCCATTTCTGCTTCAAGTTGCTATCATTTTCACCATTCTTACCCTTCTTGAGGGGACAAGATTTCACCCAATGACCCCTTTTTACAATGAAAACAAACAAACAAGAGAGAATCATATTCAATCACTTGGGTCCATTTCCCCAATTTGGACAAAATCTCAATAGTTTGAGGTATATCCATCATTTGATTAACATTAACACAAATATGAGCAAAAACCAACCTAGATTTAGCCGCAGTCATCGGGTCATTCGATAAAAGTTCACCAAATGATCCTGCAATCCCTTTAAAGACCTCCTCATTCCAGAAATCCAATGGAAGGCCAGGAAGATGCGTCCACACAAGTGCCGACACAAAAAATGAATCATCCAAAGGGAGGTTAGGAGCCCATTTCTGTAAAGCCAAGGTTGACTTTCCAAACATCCATGGCCCCTCATAGAGCGCTTTATTCATATCATCTTCATTGTTAAAAGCAAAGGAAAAACAACCCCTAGGCAAAGCCGCCACATCCACTTGACCTTTGAGAACCCATTTTCTCCTTATAAAGTTCCTTATGACACTGATGTTAGGTCTAAACCTAGCAAACCGTCTAGCTAAGGTCATAGCTAAGCCAAACATAGTGAAATCAACCAGCTTATCTAGTACAGATATAGCAAAAAACCCTATCACCGGATCAGAAAGATTTTTAACTTCCGGATGTCCAGATTGCACCAAAGGCCTGACTCCAAAAAGAGCCGACCATTTCTTTTCTTTACCTCTATCATGTGGGTCCCTAGTTTTGGAATCTTTATCTTCCACTGATTTGATTGTCGCCTTGTCCCCCTCAGTACCCTGAGAAGGCTGGGGACTTGCATGATTACTAGCTCCACCCGCAAAAAGACCGCCATCCCCATGAGTTCCACCATCCCCATGTTTGAAATTTGAATTTCCCGCTCGCCGCTCCGCTTGCGGCTCATATTTTCATATGTTGTATCTATTGTTCACAGGCTATTGTCTTGAATAGATAGAAATTCATAGTCATGAGAATCTGTCACACTTTCTATATATGTCCCACTGTCTGAGGCTGTGTCGCTTATCTCATCTTTCTCTTGTAACATAATTTTTTCTTGACTTGAGGATCTTCTTTGTGTGTTGGGAACTCTTCTTAAACCTGGTATTAGATGTTGCAATCTTTCTTCATCTGACTCATTAGGTAGAGCTAAGATTGTTTCCCTTGGTAAAAGTATTGACATAATCCAAGGATTAGGTGCATTTGTAGGTGGTGATCTAGTTTCTGCTACCATATTTGCTTGTGAAGTTGTTTTAGGTACCATACTGTTAGGTGGTGTCTCATTAGTTTCTTGCAAAAGACATCTGAAATCTTCACCGTTTGATTTTGTACTAGGATATGTTGTTGCTTGCTCACTTCTAGGGAGTACCTATGTTGATAACTGATTTTGGGGTATATATTCGGATGCTAGTCTTGGCTTCTTCAGTATGTCCAGTTTTTTTTGTCTTGCTTCTATTATCTTTATAACATGTTTATACCCCAACCCTTGATTCTTTGGGTTTTCCTGAGGTAAAACATGTTCTAATCTTCCTTGTTGCTGTAATCCCAAACCTGTGGTACCATCATACCCATGTTTATGTAGTATTTTAAAACCATTGCCATAATGATCTAAGGGTAAGTGGGCTATTGTCATGTCATCTTCTTCTCTATATAATCAGCGATTGACATCTTCTTATAGGGATCCTTCCTCTAAGTCTCCCCATCTAATGAATGAGCATGAATTTGATTATTTGATTATTTCATTTCCTTTATCTTGTCTCATCACAGTATTATGAGGTTTCCCAAAAGATCTTGGAGAAAGAGATACTTGTTTGAAATTTGATGTACTAGAGATAGAGTATTCCCCACAACCAACATCTTTAATCTATAAAGAAAATGTTGTAGGTGTATCTTTTTGTGCTTCTCTGATTGTCAATGAGTGCATTTGTGTAATAAATAGCACAACTAGATTATTTGGGACTTGATTGTCTGCGATTTCTCTTAAAGTATTGTAGTGTTGAAAGGGGTTAGGATCTCCACCCACAGTTGTTTCTACTCCTTTGAATAGGAATTTGATGCATTGATGAAATGTGGAAGGTACCGCCTTCATGGCATGTATCCATGGGCATCATAAGAGCATGTTGTATCCCAATTTTTTTGTCCAACATTTGGAATTTGATGTCTGTAGTAATTGGTCCAATTTGTATTGGCAATGTGACCAATCCTTCGGAAGGATGTTCCTCATCACCATAGGCCTTGATGTTGATTTTCTTGGTTAGGTCTATGTGAAATTGGGAATAACCTAATTCCTTGATCAACTTAAGGGTACATATATTCAATCCTGCCCCTCCATCTATGAGCACTTTTCTTATTCTCTTGTTTTGAACATAAGCTTCTAGATGTAAAGGATCATTGTGCCGGATCCTATTTGTGGGGATGTATTTCTCTATGAAGGCCACCCTGGATGAAGCAGTTATAGTACCTGATGAGCCAAAATAATGGCTCTATTTTGATAGAGTTTTGATATAATACTCCTCCCTAGGTCTTATGATTAGATGGCATTTGGATTATAATACTTTTTTAAGTTGATACCTTTTAAGTGTTTCTGAAACTAGTTTAACTTATACCTATGGATGTCATGTAATGATCTATCTATGCAAATATTTGAAAATAATTATTAATATGGTTTGCATTATGTCATGTTAGCATTAGTATATACACATGTTTGTTGTGCATTAATATCATGATGCAGGGTTAGCAAAGGCGAAGTAAGGACAAATGGCGGTTCAAAAGATCATCAAATACATAACAACAACACAGACCTAGCTAGAGAAATGCAGTAATGATCATAACCACTTGATCGGTTCTTCAACAAATTGATTTATGAACATTTAAAATTGTTCTTAGTGGAGCTTATATCTAGGAGGCTAGTCATGCTATATTTTCTCAGCTACAAGACAGATGTTGTTCTATTGTCCTACGCTGATTTCTTCTCTTGTTAATAAATCCTATTCACCTATTCCATAGGAATGTGGTCAATCAGTTAGAAGTTTGTTATAAGTTTTCCTATAAATAAAGGGATCTCTCTCCTCTCAGGGATGTCAGAGAATGACCTTAGTATCTTGTAATACACAGTCTTTTGATACTATTTTATGTATTTTGGATAATTAGATAATTGTAATATGAAGTTCTTGAGATACTCACTCAAGGGGGCCCACTTGGTGAGTAATCCTTTGTATGTTTTAGTTAGTTTTATATTTCTGTAGCAGTTGTTTCTGTAGTTGCCTCTTCCTGCAGCCATAGGAAATAGTTCCTGTGTCTGTTCCTGTAGCCACAACAACAGAGTAGTTCCTGCTGTCCGCCAAAACTTTATAATTTAAGAATAGTTGTTTAAATTAATTTCCAATTGTAAGATTAAAATATTAGTTCATTTGAGATTCTATGTGTTTACTTTGAGAAGAATTCCCTTTTCTACAATAAGAAAAGATGGTTGCAATATGAACTTGGTGCACATACAGTGCTGTCCCATTTCAAGTTTATGTCCCTGGTTGATAACTAAATGAGCCTTTGCCACAGGAAAAGTTAGCTATTTAAGAATATTCAATCTCAGAATTGTGATTTATTACCTAGTTACCATTCCAATTGTGAGGACCAACATTTTTGGCGCCGTTGCCGGGGATGGTGCCAAGCTAAGAATCTGTTGTAAACCATCAATTTTAAGTTTTATTAATTATCTCTTTGAATGTCCTTCATTAATTTGCATGCATAGGAGGAGAAGAGATGCATTAGGAAGATTTCTTCCCTTGCATTCTACTCAAGATATAAGATTAGATCAAGCACCTGAAGTAAACCCTTTTGCAGAAACCTATGTGCTAAATGGTAGTGTCTTTAATTTGTTAGAAGGAGACCTAGACTTCCTGAATGGATCCCTTGAACAAAACATTTTACCTCTAGTTATTTATCAGGGACCAATGGCAGCAAATCCTCCACCTCCACCTGTAAATCCAACATTTGAGCTCCCCATTCCTGATATGCATGATAATGCAAATTTGATAAATATACCAGCTTCTTCACTTCCAAAATCTCATGGGTTGGTAACAGAGGATACATACACCTTTCTGTTTGAATTTGGCTACCCAATTGGATACACTGTACGCAAAGAAGAAGCATGAGGAGGTAGAGGCTATGCTTGCTGAATTTTGTCCTCATTATCGACAAAAGAAGAAGGGCTATAGATGCAAAGTGTTAGCTAAAATTGATAGCCAACTGAGTTCCCCAGATTTCAAGCCTGTTTACGGAGATGATGAACAACTTTTTTATGTTGCACAACGAAGGCCTTGGCCTCTAAGACAAGGTATGCCATAGGATCCATTTTCATTTTCTAATTCTTATATGAATTTGAATGCACAAAACAATAAGTGGCAACCACCATATTCCCAAAATTTTAGAAATTATACTCCCCATTCTTAGAATAACTCTCAGAATCCTTGGCCTATAATCAGAATTCCCCATCTCAATGGAAACAACCACAAGGGAATTGGTCTCCCCCTCAAGGTAACTGGTAGGAGTTACCACAATGGAGGGGAGGACAATAATGTGCAAACCAGTCATCAGGTTTCCTACAACCACATCAACAGCCCCAACTACCAGCTTTAATGGCACCAACTCCTACTGCCACTTCATCTAAGCCAACCCAATTGCCAACTCGGCCTGTTCTAAATCCAAATAATAAACCACAACAAAAACAACAAGTTTTTTCAACCGATCCTAATAACTATCCTGCATACTCTCTCAACATAAGTTATATTGATTTGAGATCAGGGACAACATTGCCCACTCCATCTCCTCTAGTCATAACAGAGTTACCAGCAAAGGAGACTTCTCAGGAAAGCATATCTGATAAATCTAGAAACCCTGAGTAGGTTCAACATTTTGAAACTTCAGATATACCTGTAAGAACACCTTCGTTTCCTCAGAGATTGCAGCTAGAAATATCTAGGCAACAAAATAATATAGCTTTTGATCTTATTAATCAGTTAAAACATATATGTGTTAAAATTCTAGTGTTTCAAGCTATTAAAGATATTCGCATATATGGAAAAGCTATTAAGGAGGCATGTTTGAAGAAACCAGGAAGGAAGAAAAAAGATCCAAAAATAGTGCATGTGGTAGGACAGTTGGCTGATATTATGTTGGGAAAAATTGCAGGCCCTAAATACTCTGACCCAGGTAGCCCTATTGTCAAGGTAGTTATTAATGGAACTCAAATAAAAAATGCCTTGATAGAACTAGGAGCAACAATAAATGTGATGACTAAGGATGTCATGCAACAACTCAACATTACTAGTCTCAGATCAACTCCAACAGTCCTACAGCTTGCTGATAGCTCAACTATTAGGCCTGAAGGAATGGTTGAAGATATTGTTGTCACTTTAGATTCTTGGGAATATCTTGCTAATTTCATAATCCTCTCTCCCAAGGCAACATTAGGAGAATATCCAATTATTTTGGGAAGACGTTGGCTGGCAACAACTAATGCATATATAGGTTGCAGATCTGGAGATATGACAATTTCAGATGGTATTACTACTAAAACATTTGCACTCTATTCTCCAGCACAACCACAACTTGATCAAGAACGAGTAGTGTGGCCAGACATAGGAGAAGAAGCAAAGGAAATTAACTCTGTTCAATAACTAATGATGTTATCAAGGGATCCTTTCATAACACTTCAAGAGGATGATACACTACTCTCTAACATCATAAGGAATCATTATGGAGCAGCTCAACAGTCAGTGGGTATACCAGTAAGTCCTTTGCATACCCTTCTTCCATCTACAAGCTTACTAAATTCTCCTGTAGCCACAAATATGTTTCACACACTGCTATCATAGGAGATTCAAACCTCTTGTATGTTTGAAATATCTTATGCAAAATCAGTAATTCAAATAGAAGTTGTTGCAGGGAGAAATCTGAATATAAATAATCAATTGGCAGCAGATCAAAGATTGTCATTAACAAAATTACTCAAAGCCCAATAACAAGCTTTTGCATGGGATTATCAGGACATGAAAGGATTAAATCCTATATTGTGTACCCATAAAATTTATATCAAAGAGGATTGTCAACCAATTAGATAGCCTCAACAAAGGATTAATCCTACTTTAAGGGAAATAGTTAAAGAGGAATTGCAAAAATTGTTCATGCAGGATTCATCTCCCCTATTTCAGATAGTCAATGGGTTTCTCCTCTGGTTATAGTTCCAAAGAAAGGAGGAAAATGGAGGGTTTGTGTGTACTATAGGGAGCTCAACACTGCTACTAAAAAGGATCACTTCCCACTTCCATTTATAGATCAAGTGTTAGACTCTCTAGCAGGTAAGCAATAATTTTCTTTTTTGGATGGGTTTAGTGGTTATAATCAAATTAGAATAGCTCCAGAAGATTTGGAAAAGACTACCTTTACCTGCTCTTGGGGCACATATGCCTATTTAGTCCTTCCTTTTGGTTTATGTAATGCCCCTACAACCTTTCAAAGGGTTGTCCTTAGTATATTTTCAGACATATCTCATGACTGTATGTAAATCTACATGGATGACTTTACTACTTATGGAACTACATTTAAGGAGGCATTAGAAAATCTGACAAAAGTATTGTAGCAGTGTGAAGATCACAATTTATCCTTAAATAGTGAAAAATGTTTTATGATGATGCAAGAAGGTATAGTGTTGGGGCATCGAATCTCTCAATTAGGTATTCAAGTGGATCTAGCTAAAATAGAAGTAATACTTGATCTTCCTGCCCCTGTTAAGCAAAAGGATGTGAGAATATTTCTAGGCCATGCAGGGTACTATAGGAGATTTATCAAGGACTTTAGTCAAAAAGTAGGGCCATTATATTATTTATTGACAAAGGAAGCTGAGTTTGAATGGACAGTTGCATGTGAAAAATCATTTTCTCAATTAAAAGAAGCCATAACCCAGGCCCCTATGCTTAAAGGACTTGATTGGTCAATTTATTTTCACATTCACACAGATGCATCCAATTTTGCAATAGGAGCAGTTCTGGGGCAAAAGCAAGGAGTTTTGGAAAATGCAATTTATTACATCAGTAAAAATTTGCAAGGACCAGAACTTAATCACACTGTTACTGAAAATGAGATGTTAGCTATCATCTATGCCCTTAATAAGTTTAGACACTATATAACTGGATATCAAATATTTGTACATACTGATCATGCAACCATCAAGTACCTCATGAAAAAAAGATCCATTACAGGTAGATTGGCAAGATGGTTATTATTAATGCAAGAATTTGATATTACTATCATTGATAAACTAGGAAAAGAAAACGTAGTGGTGGATTTTCTATCAAGGATTCACACACCAGACAATAAGGAGGTCATTAATGATTCCTTTCCATATGAGAATTTGTTCTCCATCATTTTAGATAGTCCATGGTATGCTGATATAGCCAACTACCTTGCAACTAACAAGACACCCCCGCATTTCTCACCCAAAGAGAAAAGACTGCTAGTAGAGAAGAGTTTCAACTTCTCATGGATAGAAAATTGCTTATTTTATACAGGGCTAGATCAAGTGACGAGGCACTGTGTAAGGGAAGATGAGACATATGATATCCTTCATGCCTGTCATGATGAACCTTGTGGAGGTCATTTTGTAGTCAAAAGAACAACTCTCAAGCTATTAACTATAGGATACTACTGGCCAACCTTACACAAGGATGCAGTTAAATACACCATAAAATGTGATAGATGTCAAAGAATGGGCAGACCAACTTAGTCTTATGAAATGCCTCTCCAACCTTAGGTGGTTGTTATACCATTTGACAAATGGGGTCTAGACTTTGTTGGGCCAATTGATCCACCATCAAATGGTTGCTCTTATATTCTTGTTTGTACTGACTATGTTACTAAATGGGTGGAGGTCAAAGCCTTCAAGCATGCTAGAGACAATAAGGTGGCAAAATTCTTATATGAAGAAATCTTCAATCGGTATGGAGTTCCTAGAGAAATAGTGACAGATCAAGGAGCACGGTTCACTTCTACTATGATCACAGCCTTAGTTAATGAATACAACGTTAGGCATAGGAAATCCACTCCCTATCATCCACAGGCTAATGGTCAAGCAAAAGTTACTAACATAGAGCTTGAATCAATCTTGACCAAAATAGTAGCACTCAATAGGAAAGATTGGTCTAGCAGATTATTTGAAGCTGTATGGGCTTATAGAACCACCTGGAAAACTGCAATAGGGTTTACACCATTTGAAATGGTATATGGGACAAAAGCAATGATGCCTATAGAGTTTGAACATAAAACTTTGAGAACAACCATTTCTTTAGATATGAATTTGTCTATAGCACAAGAAGAAAGGCTCCTGCAGCTTAATGCTTTAGATGAGATAAGGAAGTTCGCCCTATAGCATACTGAATCTGTTCAAAACCAGTGCATGAAGTGGCATGATCGCTATATAAAGGACATATCATTCCAGCTAGGAGATTGGGCTCTACTCTATGATTCTAGGTATAAAGATAATTTGGGAAAATTACAGACACAGTGGTTAGGACCTTATGAAATAATTGAAACATTTTCTAATGGTGCTGTCAGATTATCTACCATAGATCTTGTTAAGTTTAAAACTGATAGTTAACGGTCATCGGTTGCACCTATACCATAAACCTCTGAGCAAAGATGACTTCCTGTGATAGTTTTCCACTGCCAAGCATGTCGAGATTACTGCAGCCACTGCAGATGGCCTTGCTGTCACCACTCCATCCTAATATCCTTGTTGCACGATCATAATAAATACTTCCTCATCTGGCGGGAGTACTTTTCTGCATCATAATTATTTCATTCTGTATTCACTCATTTCTTTCCTTTCACTCCATCCATTTCCGCATCATTTTCCATGCATGATGACTCAAATATCTTCAAGCTATAGTCATTCTCACATGATCTCAGGTATGCTCATGTGTATTTATTCTTGTTGCATGTATATAATTAAACCATATTAACTCTAATTATGATATTTTGCATACTGTCCTTTCTTCGTCCTCCTCTGCATGTGTAGACACCTGTCAAACCTTAGGTTGGGGGGGGGAGTACACTGATAATTACTCTAGCAGATAATTTTGATGTCCTCTCGGATTGTGTTTTATTTTTTTCAAATTTCTCGTTTGATGTGATATCTTGCATTCTGCTTGTCTGTTTGCTTAGAGTTATTTTTAGACTACAGCTAGGTTCCGACCAAGTAAAGACATTGAGTATGCTATAGTGTAGAATGTAGTGTAGAAGCTGAGCAGATTTACACCATTTTTAAGTTGAAAGTGTTATTGCTGTATGGGTGGTCCACCTATTCGACATGAGCCGACAGTTCATGAAGTTCTCCTTTCGGACCAGGATTGTGAACCAGTATTTAGGAACAGTGGATGGATGGATTATTTCTTAAAGTTGACGAAGTTTAATGAAGAAATTGCGAGGGAATTTACCCACATGCTGTCAAATGGAGAAGCTCAGGTAAAACGTTTAAAAGTGGTGGTTATAGAGGAAAGGATATCAGAGGTAACTGGGCTACCAACAAATGGGGAGAAGTACTCAGAGTCCAAGGATGCACGTAGTGCAAGAGAAGAATTTACACATCCAGGAGACCCTGCATTAGTAGTAGATAGGAAAGGAGCTAGGTGAGAATCCCTTCCGCCTGAATGGAGAGCAGTGCCATTGTATGTTTTAAAATATTTAACCTGCGAAGGAAGGTTTTCATGTCTGCATTCTCATCACTTCAAGCTCCTAAGTCATCTGCGCCATGGAAGAAGGATGAATGTTCCAAGCCTATTATACAACCTTCTTTCTATAAGTGTAATAGAGACCTAGAAAGGTAGGCCTCACTCTGTTTCTCACCATTGTCTAATTAAGCTTTTAGTTGAAAAATCCTTGAGAGATGTTTCTCCAATGCTCTGGAATGAATTTGTTGAAACCAGAATGTTTAGGGTAGAGAACATAGTTATAGAGGAACAAATTCCATCTCAGGAATAAGAAAACCTTGTAGAACTTGGTTCCCCACTTGAACCCTCATCCTCGTTACAATCCTCAAAACAAAATCTTCCTGTAGCAGAGGAACCCTTACAAAAAGAAGCTACCGCAGGGGTTCCTCCTCAAGGTTCAAGAAAAACTAGGGCTGCCACACGAAAGGAAAAGGGCAAAGAAAAAAAAATTGATATAGAGCATAAGGAGAAGAAAAGTAAAATTGAGAATGTACCCCCTCTTGCGGCCAAGAAGAGAAAAATTGTAAAACTAGTTCCTATAGTAACCGTTGAAGTAGTTGAAGAATTGGCTACAGGAAGTAGTCCTACAGCCGAAAAAGGGAAATCTCGAAGAAGTAGTGGGAGGCCTCGTGAAAATTTTAAAAGCCGAGACCAACCCACAAAGCCACATATTAAAATCCTAATTGACTCCCCAGAACAAAACAACACAGTCCACTCCATGATGATATCCCTCCTTCTCCACCAAATGAACCTCAGAGAGACCATGAAGAAGAAGAAGAACCACAAAATATTGAGGAAGAACATGAATTACAGTTTTAGGAAGAAGGGGAACTCCAGGATATCATGATGTCATATTTTGAAGAAGGGGAACTATTGAATCTTGCAATGCTTTGTCCAAAATCGCTCTATGAGTTGTTGAAATTCCGAGTAACTCAAAGAGTGAGATTTGAGCGAGAGTATTTTTTAACTGATCCACAACATTAAAGTTGCTTGCTTGATGAGGTGCCTGAGAAGCTACTCCTTGTAATGTGACTTTGGCTCTGCGGCTTACCACTACATAATATGTGTTTCTAGGGTTTATGGAGATGGTTGCGACCATTGTCTCCCCTTCACTAATTACATTGAGTGTATAATCATATGCAACCTTGGTGTAATTAGCCGTATTGTCCTTTCCTTTTGATGTAGATGCTTGTCCTTGATTATTATTTACAAAAGGATCTTTGTATATGATATGTGCCTGGTTTATTGATTCTTTATCTTTATCTACTATTAGATCACCTTGGTATATGAGGTCCTGGATGAGGTTCTTGAGCTTGTAACAACTAGATTTTTTGTGTCCCTTGGAGCAATACATCATTATCATTCCACCAAGTTAGTTTGAATGGGCCTTGTAGTCTTACTTCTGGCATTGTGATCATGTTTGTTTGTATCAACTTCTTTAGAGAAACATCAATAGGTTCCCCCAAAGTTGTGAAAATGTTTTTTGGTGCCACATTTCTTGGAGGTCTAACTACATTGGATTGGACTACATTGGTAGTAGCCATAGTTGCATTATTTGCTTGTGACTGATTTACATTTTGGTTTTGTCTTTGTAATGATAGTGTGGGTTGGGCTCTATTGACCACTCTTGCATCAACCACACCATCATTTGTAACATTCTTGTTCTTTGACCAAAATTTGGTTTTATCTGCATTTTCATTGTTGGGTGTTCCCGAATCTTAACCATTTTTAATGATACCTTGATCCAACAATCCCTTCTCACATTTGAGACCTTTTTCTGTGATATCCTTGAATGTATCAAAACATTTCATTTGTAAAGGATATTTGATTGGTGGAAGGAGATTTTCACTGAATATGTCCACTTGTTCTACCTTTGGTATATTGCTTGGATACCTTCTATATAATGACCTCCATCTTTGCAAGAACGTAGCAAAGGTCTCTGTTTCTTTCTGCTTCATGGTGCACAAATCTATCAGGCTTATTGGATTATCTATATTATGAGAGAAGTTTGAGATAAACAACTCTGCTAGCTCTCCCCATAAAGTAATTCTAGGAGGTAGATGTGAGAACCATTCCAATGCGGGCCCTCCAAGACTTTTGGGAAATAGTCTTAGTACATAAGTGTCTTCTTGTGTCACTTCTATGCAAGATGTGAAAAATTCTCTTATATGATCTCTTGGATCACCCTTTCCTTTGTATCTATCAAACCTAGGTGTCTCAAAGTGGGGAGGAAAGGGTGGCATGTATAGAGACCTATCATAGGGATAAGGTCTGAGATCTTCCATTGTGTAGCTTTTCTTGTCCTTGCTTGTTTGCATGCTCACCATTTGCTTTTGTAAGTTTTGGACTTGTTGAGTCAAAACTTTTGTTTGTGTCAAAGGTATGCCTGATGTGAACATGTTTGCAACATATGGAGAGGTGGTGGTGTATAATGGTGTGGTTGAAGATGCTTGACTTTGTACTGTATTGAAGCTACCACTAGGTTCTATGAAGTATGTAAAATGAGGTGCTATGTTAGCCTAAGTAGACCCAAAGGGATTGGTATGTCCATGTTGTATCCCTTGGTTACTAGTTGCAAATCCAACTTATACCGATGTAGTTGCTTGTGGAGTACCAATGGCTTGTGAGTTGAACATGGGAATTGATTGGAACCTTGTTGAAGTAGTACATGACATTGCTGTAGAATTTATATCTTCTTGTGTTGTGCTTAACTGAGTTGGGGCCACTTGTGTGCTTGGAGTAACACTTTGTGTAGTAGTTGTTGCTGTAGATGCATTGGGCATCTATGTCACATTTTGAATCAAGAGAGATAAATACTTGTCTCTATTGTTGTTGATAAGGGCGTTGATTATCATTAAGACTTGAGGGTCTTGCTGAGCTGCCTTGATTTCCTCTTGTGTTAACCCTGTTTGCATCTCCTTTATTGTTGGTAATCTATTGGAATCTATTGGTATCAAAGTTCTATTTCTTGATTGAGAACTTGATTTTTCAATTGTGTTCATGTTCCAAGTTGGGTTATAGTATGGGTCACTATTCGGATCCATCTTATTTTTTGCCTTTTCTGATCTTATTATTGTCATGTGATCTTGACACTCTATGACTCACTATGATCTCCTAAATGTAAATGATAGATTGATATGAATGCAAGACTTATGACTTAACTATGTATGCATTCTATGAATGAGGACACCCTAGTAAGATTACTAGCAAGAAATAGGACTATCTGCCATAAGTTTTTTGACAGATTGTTGAAATTATTTTTCTTCTCTTTGTTCCTTGATTTCTTTTGCTAGTTTTGTATCAAGGCGGACAGATTTCTAGATTTCATTATCTATGATAGCTTCTACTTCTTCATATTGTGGAAGATCAATTCTTACTTCCCAAGCAAGATTGTCCAAACCATCAATTATCTCTAATTGATCATTGTTTGGTCCAAGATTGGGTTGTTCGAATGGAAATTCACCGTCTCCTTTTAGACCCATGCAAAGGATATGTTCTTGAGACCTCTATGATGAAAAAGAATATGACAAATGTTTAATGAAGACTATGCAAAGATGATTTGGGTACCAAGATGAGATGTGTAATGTAAGGACTCTATTTATGAGGATTGTGAATGGTGGACTCTATCCTAATTTGAATGCAAATGATGGACTTTAAATTCCTAATTGTGAATACTTATGCAAGATGTGAATGAAAGACTTAGACTATGGATTTCCCATATGTGTGAGGACCTATTATTACTTGAAGTATAATTTTATTCCATACTCTTGAATTTTAGCAAAATTTGTTGAATTTGTTGGATATAAACACTTGGTTGTTCTCTTGAATTTTTGGCTCTTGATTGTAGAGTTGAGAAACTCTTGGTTGATGTTGGTATTCTATTTTTGTTGGTGATTTTTTGAATATTGAGATTGTAACAAAGACAAAGTAGACACAACAAAGAATACAAAGTCATAAAACAAATGCTTGTTTAAGGAACCTTTTTCAAATTCCCATTGATGTTGGACTCTTTTTCAAGGCCCCATTTTGTTTTCATTGTAATTAGTCAACCAATTCACAACAAGAAGATTCTCCTAATAGTCAAAGGTCACAAATATTATCACAACCCACATCTTGATACTCCATCAGCTCAAACAACCCTATCACACCTTAAGGTGCACCCATTTTTTTGCCTTTGTCTAGAAATTAAACAAAAGAAGATCGCTCTTCAGTTGGCTCGTTATCCTGGGAGATATATATGGTGAGTGTCTTGGGGGCTGATTCTTCCCCACCCTTGCACTGTGATAGTACAAGTGTCTAGTTACTGAATCGACTGAAAGATTCTATTTCTAAGGCTTTTAGTAAAGGTTCCGTTCGGCGTGGCAAAGATTAACTCCCTTAGGAGGCTTCCCAAACTTTAGAACAAAGGTTTTTCACATCACAAGGATACTAGGGAAAGGCTATCAATGCACACTGCCATTGGAGGGGATTTTCATCAACCTCTACATTTGATTATAGTGGGTTGGTAAACTTGGCTATAAAGTTGTTACCCACTTAGGTTGTTCCCCTCTCACCGACTTTATGGGCTTCTCGGGAGGACAAGCCTGCTAAAGGTGTTATCCTAATGCAAAAAATGAAAGAAAGCATGAAAAAGTGAGTCTAGTTTTTTGATCACCCTGAGAAAGGGAGAGCACATACCTATCACCTTACATATCAAGAACAATGATTCCTTTTAGACCTTCATTGCAATTTTTTCTAATCTATTGGAGATGTTCCTCCAAAAGGCATGGGGTTCATTTTGGCCGTCATAGTAATGATCTAAGTTGTATTATTCTTTATTAAAAGCACCAAAAAGAAATTTTTCAATAATCAAAGTCCAACTTCCTGCAAGAAAACATGAAAATGGTTAGCACATGGTGGGCTTTCTAGCCTACTCTTTTCTTCGGTCATAATTTTGACTTCTCTGTCCTGTGAATAGAAAACATATTTATGACAGAGAATTATGAAAAACTAGAACAATAATGCTTTGTTGACTCCTAAAAATTGCGCATCAACCACTGCACAATTGCAAACTAATTTAACTACAATTGCAAACTGATATGATAACAATTGCGAATTTTTGTAAACACAATTGCAAATTTTTGACTAAACAATTGTGCATTACTTAAACCTACCAACTTTTGGAAATTATTTGAAAATAGAGGAAAAAGATAGAAGCAAGAAGTCAGTCAATTCTGACATGGATCGAATCCATTATCAGGTTTCCCATGATCTCAATGTCATCAGATATGTTGAATTTTTTGAGATACTTATGCACAATGAGATAATACCAGGATAAGGCAACTGTTTCTTCAAGATTTTGAAGTCTTTTTTCTATTTCTATCCACTATTGGTGTGCTCTTTTTTGTCTCCTGTGTTCCTTCCTTTTTCTGGAACTTCAAATATTGAAAGCTACCCTTCTTGCCATGGGGTTAGGAACATTTTATGCATAGAAATAAGATTTTCTAGAATTGAAATTTTTTTCTGGGTTAGCAACGTAAATGTCAGAAACACAAAAGCGATAAAGAAAAATGAAATTGTGACATGTAACTATAATTGCGAATTAGGATTAAAAATTGCAAATTAATATAACTACAATTGCGAACTAATGTAATAACAATTGCACATCAAAATGAATAACTGTGAATTTCTATCAACACAATTGCGCATCATATTTTCTTGTTCCATATAGGACTTGCAAATCATGAAAAAAATAGATCAAAAAGTCAGTTTAGGCCGGGTTCACCAATTGTTCTCATGCTTAAAAGTCATATGAGCTAACTAGGAAATAAGAATGATCACATATCCTTAACTAATTAAACAAATTCAAACATAAACCAATAGAAATTAGATGCAAGAATTGAATGAATAAACTATATAAAACTTCCTAATCTGCATCATGGCTTCCATTGTTCTTCTCCAAATTGCTGGTGTAGGTGGCTCTCGGGTATTGCACTGAAATTCCTACATAAGATGACAATTATTTTGAAGAATGTGATCTAGCTTGAATTGAGAAAATGATGTTGTTTATATAGATTTTCACGAGAGGGGGAGAGATTTTGAACTCAAGTCCTGATTAAGAGTGAATTGATTTAGATTTATTAGTTAATAGAGTTGATTGATTTCTTAACTCGTTTGCTTGAGTTGTTAACTAGATAGATTGGATAGTGAACTGAATAGATTGCTCAGTTGACTAGGTTGATGGATCAGATGACTGAATGGATTGGAGAGATAAGTGGATTGATTTCTTAGTCAGAAAAGGTGATTTGGGGTGAAAAGGGGTGATTGAAGAGTTAACCAAGTTAACTGATTTGATCAATCAGTTATGATTTCAACATGTGCTGTAGGATTTTGAAATTGAAATTGATTTTCATTTTCAATTTGGATTTGAATTTGGACTTTCGAATGCTGAAATGCACATGAAATTAACTGAAAATCAGTTTTGGTGATATCTAAATTTGATGATTTGAAATTAGACAAAATTATTTGAAATTCACATTTGGGGAATTGGAAGAATAAGTTAATTAATTCAAATAATTTAAATAAAATTATTTAAACATTAGAAATAGAATTAATTAAATTTTTAAGATTATTTAATTAAGGAAATTAATTACAATTAATTAAATAATTAATATTTGAGAAAGGTGGTAAATGATTAATTAATTAAAGAATAGAAATTAGATAATTAGAAATGTTGAATGATAATGATTGAGTCAATTGAAAAGAAATAATTAGCTTAATCAAATAATTAAAGAATTACTTAATTAATTAGGAAGAATAATTAGTGATGATGAAAACGATATTTTTCAGTGTCTACAGAAACAACTATGGTTCATTCAAAATTTAGCTTCCTTGATTGTTAGAAGCTCAAATTTAGGGTGTACTAAATTAATTCATTTGACCTTCCATTCATATTGTCTTTCGATGCGAATCTAATTCCAAGAGACAACATATGTAAAGACTACTAGACTACCACAAACTTATTTAGATTTTGAGATCTAATCATTTAATCATGGAACCAACATTATTATTTGTTAGAGTAATATTTTATTAGCTAATAATTATTTATTTAATTATTAGTCTATTATACTTTATGCTTAAGCTAAACTTAGGAATCTTATAATTCTTTAGGTTTTTTCTCCTTTAGGGTTTTGAGTATCCTCTTATAAGGATTCTCTCTTTGTATTTTCATAACAACTGTAATTATTGAATTGCATTCTTGTTGCACAATCAATATGACTCCTCTTTTCTGGATCTTTGAATTCTGGCCTCAATAGCTTTTTTGCTTCTCTCTTTTTGTGAGAGGTTTTCATGCAGGTGATCTTTGGGAGATGTAGAATTATTTTTTCCTCAACTCCAATATGGTGTCAAAGCTCCAGATCTCCATTCCCCTGTTCTCTTCATGAGTGATTTTGGGCCTTGTTCTTTAGATCTGTGTATTCGGGGGTTTGTGTAATTGTTTTTTCCATTTTCTAGGGGTAGCTGATTTTTTAATAAATATTGGTGCCAAAAGGACCTCATAGTTGGATTTTGAAGGCTGATTCCATGAATTTTGATATATAATTTGCCTATTTTCGATGATAGAGGCATGATTTTTTATTAGCACATTTTTCGAGGCATGAAAATCTGTACAGCTATACTTGCAAATGCGTCAGAAAATTTTTGTCAAAAAAAAATTAAAAAATACCCTCTTTATGCCCTACAAGAGTTTTTTTTTCTTTTGGCCGTAACTTGGTCATACGAAGGCGCTTTTTCAAAAATATCATATCGTCGGAAAACTCTTTTTGAGTTCTATCCAAATCTTGAGGTTTAAACTTTTGATTTTGCTTTTTTGATGGTGTTTTTTGCTGTCAAAACCAGAGGTTCCTTTTTGCACTCCGAGAGACATCACTTGAGCATCCGAACTCCGTTTTACGAAAACTTTATATTGTTGGAAAGATTGTTTTGTGTACTTTCTAGTCACATGAGTGTTCTTTCTAGATTCTGCTCTAGGTATATTTAATTCAGTTTTTTTCTTTTTAGCACTCTGGTAAATATGTTGAATGTTTCAGGTCCTAGGATCTCTTTCTTTGAGTAGGATGTCTCGTCTTTGGCTTTTTGTTTCCAGTCTTCTGTCTCTTCTTATCATTGTAGCATTTTATTTATGCAAACACACTAAGTTAAAGTGCCACCATGCATTGTATAATTGGGATCTTGCACATCTTGTGCCTTATTGTACATGCACTACTTATAAAGTGCTATGGGGGGGTTGATGTTTGCTTTTGTTTTCCATCTACCTTTGTCACGTGAGTGTTCCTTCCATGACATTAGCCTCATGATGTGTGTCAAGTGAGTGTTCCTTCCATGACACTATGTACTTTCTCTGCACCTTTGATGTTCCTGGTTCTTCATCATGCAGTTCTTGTTGGTCGTTTTTTCCAGTGTACCTGTCCCTCTCCCTTTTCAGCATTATGGGGAGGTTTGTCCTGTTGGTTCTAATTATTCCTTGGTTCAATTGATTAGCTCTTCAAGCTTTGGTGTTTCATGCCATCTGTATCTTTGAGTTCAGTTGTTTGCCTTTGTTTGCCATCTGATTTGAGTAGTGTCATTTGAGGACACTCATGCATATTACAGTCTTCTCTACCTAGTCATGTTCTATTTCAGTTGAGGTTCTTCAGATCAGTAGTTACTCTTCAATAGTGTTTGTAGCTATTTCTTGCTTTAGTGCTGTTCTTCATGCTCTTCATTTTTGTTCCTATCTTCTGAAACACTCTTGTTTGGAGGCTTCGTAGTCCTTCACTTGAGCTTTCATCTCTTCTTGGAGAGGATTTTCGTTCCCATAGGGTTTTCTCCTTTTTCTCCACTTTACAAAGATTTTATTGTACTTGGGTACCTCATCAGGCCTAGTTGTCGGGACCCATTGTTGCTTTCCTACATTTTTTACATGTTTTTTAGTCCTTAGTTATTTTTAGCTACTCCCTAAGTTCATCTTAAAGGGGGGTGTTAGAGTAATCTTTTATTAGCTAATAATTATTTATTTAATTATTAGTCTATTATACTCTATGCTTAAGCTAAACTTAGGAATCTTATAATTCTTTAGGGTTTTGAGTATCCTCTTATAAGGATTATCTCTTTGTATTTTCATAACAACTGTAATTATTGAATTGCATTCTTGTTGCACAATCAATACGACTCCTCTTTTTTGGATCTTTGAATTCTGGCCTCCATAGTTTTTTTGCTTCTCTCTTTCTGTGACAGGTTTGCATGCAGGTGATCTTTGGGAGCTGTAGAGTTGTTTTTTCCTCAACTCCAATATTAATGAATGGTGCCATAAGATAAAAACCTTCTCTTTGTTGGAAACCAACAATTGATACATGTGGTGCTCAAACAATTGACAACTCATTAATAAGTTGATTGAAAAATATCTATAACTTTCAAACAGTATCACATTTTTTGAATCTGAAAGATGAGTCACATTATATGGTTCACATACTATATGATTAAAAAAAGAAAAATTGAATTTAATAAAGCTTTGACCAAGTTATGGTGGTCAAACATACAAGTTTTTATATTTTAAAAAAGTTGCAGTTAAAAATTCATAATTAATTAATTATTTAAAGAAAAAAAAAAATGTGTCACATCTAGACATGAGTCTTCTACTTATATCTAAAATCTTATAAATAAATATTATGATTTGATTATGGACAAGGTGGTTAGACAGACACCCACTTCTTATCTTTTTCTTGATATTTTAGTACTACTACATTGAAATTTGAAATTTTCCTCAAATATATTTCTTTTTTCAAATAACAACTAGTAGCCTAGAAATTGTAAGGAATTTAAGTAGCAAGACAACTTCCTACACTTACCTTGAGAGGAGAGTAATGCAAAAAAAATTCAGAACATTACAATAGTTACATAAAACATAAATTTTAATAATAACATTCAAACCATAACATAGTGATTTACGTGGGGAAAACCCTTTCGAGAAAAAAACCCCACACTCCAAAAGCCACCCAATATTTTGACAATCAAAATAGATTACAATATACTTGTAGAGAAATCTCTTTGAAGGAGTAACACTAATCAAAGATTCAGAGGTAACTCAATAGCCATAAGACTCTTTTACACAACCTCTATCTCACACACCTCATATAAATGAGATACAATACAAGAAATCGTCAAACGGTATTACAAAACCATGGGCTAAAACCACCCAATAAGGTGTAGCCAACCTTATCTCCCTTCTAGATGCCTTATGATGTGTTAAAAAACACATCAACACGTGTCCCTCCCTTTTACAACTCATTTATGTGTTCAATGTATTTTATATTTCCTATTTTAGGAGTACAAACTTCTGGAGGCCATAACTTGTGAACTGTGTGTTTGATTGACGAACTGTTCGAAGCCCCGAAAATCTCGCGAAGTGTTCTAATGCCTCATAAAACACCATACCATTTATGCCCACTTTTCAAGAAATTTTTGGGCCTCTCAATTCCTCAAAATAAAATTTAAACCTTTCATTGAACCCCTCCAAAACAGAAAATTTAATATCTTCAAAACTAGCTGTGATCTTGCGACGTAACTTTACCAGAATGCTTATCTAGCCAATTAGAAGCTTCAGGGAGAATTTTGCACCATTTCGTGCCCAAATGAAAACTTATTATAAATAGTAACCTTATGTAAATGCAAGGTTGAGACACCATTTTCCCAACAAATCTCCCACTTGTCGAACACCTTGCAAGAGTAAAGGGAGTATCAAAACAATAAATCAATTGCTAGGGGCCATGAGGCCCACAGAATCCGAACACCATTTGAACTTCTCTATGCTCACAACCTTAGTTAAAACATCTGCAACAATCATCAAAGTTTCTACCTTAACCAGCTTCACCCTCCCAGCTTCGACCATATTTCTGACAAAATGATACTCAACATCAATGTGCTTGGTCCGGGCATGAAATGTTAGGTTCTTAGCTAGGCAAATCGCACTCTGATTGTCATAATAAACTGTCACGACTCCTTGTTTTATTCTAATGTCTGAACATAGTCTCTTAAGACAAATGGCTTCTTTACAAGCATGAGTAGCTGCCATATACTTTGCTTCAGTAGTGGACAAAGAAACCACAACCTATTGCTTACTCATCCAACTAATTGCACCACCAAATAAAGTAAACACATAAGCACTGGTGGATCTTCTTCTATCAATATCACTTGCCCATTCTGAATCCACATAACCATGAATATCAAGGGAAATCATGTCTCCAACTGAATTACCATGATAACACAAAGAATACTCTGAGGTACCCTTCAAATATCTGAAGATTCTTTTGACTGCATTCCAATGAACTCTACTAGGATTAGACATAATATCAACATAACTCCCACTGCTTGGGAAATATCTAGTCTAGTACAAACCAAATCATAAATCAAACTTGCAACTACACTTTGGTAAGGCACTTTGCTCATGTCTTCCGTCTCCGATGGGGATGTAGGACAATATGCAACAGATAATTTTGTTCCAACTATAAAAGGACCACACAATGGTCTACAATCCTTCATGTTGAACCTCTATAACACTAATTTCACATACTTACTTTGGCCTATCCATAGATTTATGTTCACTCTATCTTTTCTAATTTCCATCCTAATAATGTGTTTCGCTGCACCAAAATCTTTGATTTCAAATTTAGCAGTGAGATGAGGCTTAAGTTCTGATATCATACCTTTCCCTTTACCAATGAATAACATATCATCAACATACAATGCAATGTACATGAAATGATCACAATCAGATTTATAATAAACACAATGATTTGATTTAGAACGCTCAAATCCTAAACTCAACACATATGCATCAAATTTCTGGTACCGTATCCTAAGACTCTGTTTGGGGCCATACAAAGATTTATTTAGTTTACAGACCAAATTACTTTTACCTTTCACAACATAGTGCTCTGGTTGTGTCATATAAATATCCTCCTCCAAATCACCATGAAGGAAATTTTTTTTCACATCCATTTGTTCAACCTCTAAAGCATAAGCAACAACAATAGAAAGCAAAAATCTAATGGATGTCATTTTGGCAACAGGAGAAAATATCTCACCATAATCAACACCCTCAACTTGAGAGTAGGCTTTTGCAACCAACCTTGCTTTATACTTCTCAAAGATTCCATTTGAACCAATATTTTTCTTGAACACCCATTTGCAACCAACAGGCTTCTGTCCTTCAGGCAATGGTACAAGATCCCATGTATCATTCTTTTTCAAAGCTCCCATTTCTTCTTCCATAGCAATCTTCCAAGATTTTGCATCATTCATACCTAATACCTCTTCTACAAATTTTGATTCATCCACATTAGTATTCAAAGAAAAAATACATCTCCAATCATCGGGTGAATACCTTTTAGGTGGTTGTCTATGTCTTGTGAACCTTCGAACAAGCTGAGTTGGAGGTTCTTTGTCTTCTAAAGATTCAGAGCTAGATGAACTCTCCTCAACCTCTTGCCTATCCAGGGGTCTCTATTCAAATCTTTCAGGTGTAGAAGGAAATTGAATCACATCTTCCTTTTTAGTCTATTTTGGCTGCAATGTAACAAAAGGAGACTTAATTTCTCTAAAAATAACACTTCTACTATGAATTACCTTTTGTGAAACACGGTCCCAAATCTTGTATCCTTTCACACCATAACTATACCTGATGGAGATACATTTCACAACCTTGTTCTCCAACTTTGTCCACTTCTCCTTTGGCACGTGCATATGCCTCATAGCCAAAAAATCTAAGTTGTCTCAATGAAGGCTTGTGACCTGACCATGCTACCATAGGCATTTTATCAACAAGGGCTGATGTAGGAGACCTGTCAATCAGGTAGAAAGCAATGGCAACAACTTCAACCCAAAATTTTTGGTCTGGACCAACACCACTCAACATACTCCTAGCCTTCTCCATTAGTGACTTCATTCTTTCTACAACTTCGTTCTGCTATGGAGAATACAGATTTGTCTTTTGTTTGTTAATGCCACAATCTTTATAGAATCTATCAAAATCATTAGAGAAAAATTCACCACCATTATCAGTCCTTAAACATTTAATTTTCTTTCTAGTCTGCAATTCAACCATTGCTTTAAATTCTTTAAATTGACTGAGAAATTCAAATTTACTCTTTAGAAAATATACCCATGTCCTTCTACTAAAATCATCAATAAATGAAACATAATATGTGGATTTTCCAATCAAAGGAACATCTACAGGACCAAACGCATCGGAATGAATAAGATCCAAAACACCACAAGTTTAATGAGAACTCAAGTAAAATTGAATGCGGTTTTGTTTTCGATAAATGCAATGCTCACAGAAATCACAGTCAAGATTAAAATCATTCAAACCTTCAACAAGGTTTTTATTTTTCAAGGTCTTTAGACCCTTTTCTCCAATGTGGCCAAGCCTCTGGTGTCATAACATAGTCTTCTATGTAGGTAGCTTTGCTTCAAAAGATAAAGCACCCATAGGTACCCAAAAACCATTTCCATATGCTGAAGGTTAAACCCTCAAACATTCCACAGATTTACTTTTTATAGAAGTGCTATTACACTTAATAATGTATGCGTCTAGCTTATACAAAGTGCCAAACTTGACACCTCTAGCAATTACCATAGCACCCTTAATCATCTTACATCCTGCTTCAAAAAACATTACCTACACACCCACATCAATCAATTTGTTCACCGCTAACAGATTTCATTTTAATCCAGGGATATGCATCACACCATTAATCCTTTTTATTCTACCATCAGAAAACTTGATTCTAAATTTACGTCAACCAACAATGTCTAAATGTGAATCATCACCCAAGTACACCTTACCTCCATTAAATTCTTCATGTTCAGAAAACTGATCTCTATTGGTAGTCATATAAAAAGATGCACCCGAGTCAATTAAGTAGGCATCCTTACCTGCATGAGTTGCCAAAGCTGCAATAAATGCATCACCATCTTCCTTCTCAGACTCAGAATCAGAAACAATCTTCTTCTTTTCTTCTTTGCAGTACTTACGGATGTGACTTGGTTTACCACAATTCTAGCAAATGACTTTGGACTTTCCAAGAGATTTTGATCTCCCTCTTGATTTGGACTTATCGCGCTCCTTATTCTTTTTGCCTTTCTCTTTAGGTCTTCCATGAATAGTAAGAGCTTCCTTTGAACTGACAGGTACCTTCCTCCGCATCTCTTCACCAAGTAGAGAACCCACCACATCTTTAGACTTCAAAACAACAGAAGTACTACCGATAGCCATAACAAGAGAATCCCATGAATCAGACAAAGATTAAAGAAAGATCAGACATTTCTTCTCTTCGTTCATCTTAATATTGACAGATACTAATTGAGTCACCAACATATTGAATGCTTCCAGGTGGTCTGCAATTCGTCCACCCTCTTCCATCTTTAAGAAATACAATTTCTTCCTCAAGAAAATCTGATTTAATAAATATTTCGCTTCATACATTTCACCAAGCTTAGTCCATAGATTCTTTGCAATGTTTTCTTCATGGACATTGATTAGAACAGATGCCAGGCACAGTCTGATTAGACCTTTGGCTTTTCGGTCCATAACATCATACTGAGTCATCGCAGTAGGATCTGAGGGCCTTTCGACATTCACATAAAAAACATCCTATAGACATCGATCTATTAGCAAATCTTCCATCTTTAGCTTCCACATCTCAAAATTTGTTCCATTAAATTTCTCCACCTCTATTTTCCCTGACGAACTTGCCATTTGAAAATTCCTGTAACAAGATCAAACAGTGTCTTCTGCACAAGCTCCCACTCAAATTTGGATTAGTTCAAAAAACCCAACAAACCACAACTGAAACCAAAGGTGATCAAGCTCTGATACCACTTGTAAGGAAGTTAAGTAGTGGAACAACTTCCTACACTAACCTTGAGAGGAGGGTAATGCAAAACATTTTCAGATCATCACAATAGTTACACAAAATAGAAATAGATATAATAACATTCAAACCATAACAGAGTGATTTGCGTGGGGAAAACCCTTTCGAGAGAAAAAACCCACACTTCAAAAGCCACCCAATATATTATTCAACAATCAAAACAGATTACAATATACTTGTAGAGCAAGCTCTTTGCAGGAGTACCACTAATTAGAGATTCAAAGGTAACTCAATAGCCATAAGACTCTTACACACAACCTCTATCTCACACACCTCATATAAAGGAGATACAATACAAGAAACTGTTAAATGGTATTACAAAACCATGAGATAAAACACACATCAACACGTGTCCCTCCCTTTTACAGCTCATCTATGTGTTTGATGTATATTATATTTCTTATTTCAGGAGTACAAACTTCTAGAGGCCATGACTTGTGAACTGTGTGTCTAATTGACGAACCATTTGAAGCACCAAAAAGATCACGAAGTTCTCTATTGCCTTGTAAACCGCTACGCCATTTACACCCAATTTTCAGGGCATTTTGGGGCATCTAAAGTCCTCAAAATCAAATTTAAACTTTTCCTTAGACCCTTCTAAAATAAAAAATTTAATATCTTCAAAACTAGCTGTGATCTTGTGACGTAGCTTTACCAGAATGCTTATCTAGCCAATCAAAAGCTTTGGGGATAGTTTCACACCATTTCATGCCTAAATGAAAACTTTCTATAAATAGCAACCTTATGTAAATGCAAGGTTGAGACACTATTTTCCCAACAAAAACTACATTCAATTTGCTACACATTCTATTATTACATATATTTTGAAATAATGTTGGCAACTTATTCATTTTTTTACGTCAAGTTGGCTAACTCCATTTCTAAATTTTCATTGCCACTTAAGGGCCTGTTTGGTCCACCATAATCCTACACATACCCATATACTGCCTTCTAGGAAGCATAATGTTCTAAGTCGGCCAAGACAGAGATTCAACATAGGTCAACACTAAATATTCCGATGGTGGGAAGGAATGTGAAGTAGACCATGCCACAACACACATCATCATTTAGATCAACACATTACATCCATTACGAATTTTAGACCCAAATCATGACTCACACGCTGCACCAATGCCGTGTTGGCATTCTACACTCTTATGAGAATATTTGATATTGTCATTGATGGCAACCAACTGAAAATCACCTGGCAACCCACCGATAGTTACCAACACTGGCAATAGACTTCTACATATAGTGGCAGGCACTTCACCAGCAATGACAACAATGCATACCGACACTCAAGCCAACATGGAATAAACTTTTGTTTATTGTTTTATAATGTAATTATCTCTTGTAAAGGTTGACATGGTATATTGTAAAAGACTCATATATGTATGAGATCTTATAGGTCATTTTGATATGATGTTGTATGAGAGAGAGAATATAGATGATATTTTTGTATAAGGTGATATAGTTGACAATGAAGGTTTTGGTTATAGACTGAGCTTAAACTGGTACTGAACCTGGCATAACTGATGCTGATCTGAAGTAGTACATTGTATTGGATTTTGATAATCCATTTTGTAAGTCAGTGAGACTTCCATTTTGTAGTTGAGCAGTGAGCTCTAGGCTGCTAGCCATCCTGCATGTGCAGGCCCCTCATTGTAAGTAATATTTATTCATTGGCCAGTGAGTGAATATTGTGGGTCACAAATCCCATGGAGGTTTTTCCCACACAGAGTTTCCTCGTTAATATCTTGTGTTATGGTGTGTTCTCTATGCTATCTCTGTTATTCTTATTTGCTTCCTTAATTCTTATTTACTAGTACACTATTTTGGGATACAAAGTTCTTAATAAGTTTAAATATTCTGCTAGCTGGTTAGACACTGATTCACCCCCCCTATCAGTGTCTTTTGGACTGTCATTGATTCTAACAATTTGTATCAGAGCTTGGTCCTCTATTTTCAAAAGTCTAAGAGCTTGAGGAAGATTCTGACACCGGTACAGATGGAGAACTTAAGAAAACAATTGGAAGGAGTTCTTATAGATTATGATGCAGAGAAATTGAAGAATATCAAACTTGAAGATGATCTAAGGACTGCACATGAATTCATTAAAGGACTTCAGGAGAACTTTGCTTAGCACAAAACAAAAGAAAAGAACTCCATGAGAAGATGCAGAAAGATAATGATGAAAAAGAAACTCTTAGAGAACTTGTAAACAAGTTGAGACAAGAAAACAGTAATATGAAGAATGGAATACAAGATATGACTATGAGGTTATGTAAAGATATTGAAGACAGGAAAAAGAATGAATAAGATTTGACTCAGAGACTCAATGATGCTGGAAATGAAAATCTAAGACTTAGTCATGAAAATGATATGCTGAAGACAGATCTGATTCACATGCAACATGATAAAATTGAGCTTATGAGACAAAAGGGAATTCTGGAAAATGAGTTGGCTACTCCAAATAAACACAAAGACAAATTCAAGAAAAGTTCAAAGGAGCTTGAGGACATGCTGAAAAGTCAGAAACCTAATGGAGATACTAATGGACTTGGATTTAAAGTTGGAGAAAGTTCCGGTACTACAAACAATCTAGATCAAAACAAACCGGCAAGACAACCTAATGCTTATAAGTTTAATGGAAAATGTTTCAATTGCAACAAATATGGTCATAGAGAAAATCAATGTAGATTTAGAAATAATCAGAATATTAATGCACCCACCGGTCAATGTTCCAAATGCAACAAAGTTGGTCATAATTCAGAAAATTGCAGAATGAATGTGAAATGCTATGTTTGTGGAAGATATGAACATTTATCTAATCAATGCATAACACAAACCATCATAGGATATGGAAAGGATATTCAGAGGAATAATGTGACTTGTTATTCTTGAAACAAAATTGGACATATTGCTAAATTTTGTAGAAGCAAGACTTCACCGACAAACAATAAAGGATCCAATTTGAAAGGCAAAGAAAAGGTAGATGAGGTAAAGCAAGAATTTTCAAAACAATGGAATAGGAAGAGAGATCAGATAGTTGATGAAACTATCTCTATACCGGTAGAACAAAGTAATCCTCCACTGACAAGAGATTCTTCATCCAACTAAAAAGTAACCCTTTGGGTGTTGCAACAAGTTGAAAATCATGCAGATTACCCTCGGTTGATGGTGAGAAGATAGATTTCTTCCTTACCAGCAGATGTGTTAAGTTTTCACTTAACCAATGAGCATTTAATGCGGTTGGTGGAAGAAATGTTATTATAAATCAACTAATTTCCCTCATTTTCAACTCACTGAGCATTCAAATTAGTAGAGAGCATGAAAATTGAGCGAAGGCATTCAAGGCGAAGGTGCGGAGTGATTTCTTCACACATTTAGAATATTTTCAAGCAAGTAAAAGGTATTTTTCAATGGCTTCTTCTTCTACTCCCGAGTTTATTCCGAACCCTACCATTGTGGAAAATGTGAAACACCCTAGGCCCATGTTTAAGATAATTCCCAAAATTACTAAGCAAGATGACTCTATAGGGGCATTTTCAAAAATTCCTAAAGGTGTAGCATTCACAAAAGACCCTAGGATTTATATACATTGCAATATAGAAGAACTAGGTTCTGAAGAATTGATGAAAATATTTACTAAGGTAATTTGTGATGAAAATGGTGATGTTAAACCCGAACACAAAATTATAGAAACTCTAGGTTTTGTGGAGATACTGAACATTCCCCAATTTCTAGAGGAAGTAGTAAGGATTGTACTGAGTAGAGCACATGGAGAATTCTTATGATTGGATTCTGTTTGCAAAATAACCAGACAAGCAATTTGGGCAATAACTGGTTTACCCTCAACCAACAACAGACCTGATAAGACTAAGAAGATTCCTAACAACAAAGTCATGAGCCTAACTGGAGCAACATCTGACAATAGATCACTGAGAGTGAATGATATCAAGGACATCAATGTGAGATTTGTAAGTATGGTGTTAGGGTACAAGACTACACATGCTAACAGGCTAAATTCAGTTTCTAGTCTTTGTATAAACAATGCTTATGAGATGGTTAACAACAATGCAATGATAGATGTGTGTGAATGGATAAAAGATGAACTCATTGAAAATTTGAAAAAGATTAAAGGAGATAAGAAAGGGATATTCCACTTTGGAAATCTTTTGGTATGTTTAATGTTGTATTTCAGTAAGGAGATCCCGGGTACAGGACTTAAAGACTTTGGATATGATATATCGGTAGGAAAGAAACTATAGGAAGCTTTTACTGACATGGGAATTGCTAGAGACAAAAACATAACAGACTACTTCGAAACCTTCCAAGCTAAAATGAGAACTAGAGAAAGGCTACCATAGAGTGTAGTAGACAAATATAACAAAGAAATCTATTTTGTTATCAAAAGAGATGAAACATGGATGGAGGCTGTACTTCCTATGACTATTTGGGTGACTGAAATGGGATATGAAGTAGATCTTACCATTTTGGAGACATATGCTAAAGCTTTACTAGAAGCACCAAGAGAACCATCAGAAAAAGTCTTTGGTAGTGCTGAGACTATTGAAGGAGATGTAAATTTGTTGAAGAAAATGAAGAAAAGAGAAAAATTCATTAGAGTTGCTTCTAAGAAAGTTAAAGAAATCAAGGAAAATGTAATGAACATTAGTGGCATATCAGCTAGTGAACTTGAAGGACTTCAACCAGAGGCACACATTTCACCGGTTGACACATCTTCTGGAACTGATAGTGAGAAACCAACAAAGTTTAAAAGAGTTGAAAGGAGGAAGAGAAAACCTTCACCGGTACCCTCTCCTTCACCTAAGAGAACAAGGACTTTGAGAAAGAAACAACAAGCAGTAAGGGGACCACCCAAGAAACTCACACCAAAGAAGAAACAACAACCTATTACCCCTTCTTTGAATGATTTACTGAATGAGATAACTAATGATGGAAATTTGGCTAATGTACACAAACTATATAACACATTTAATGATTCTGACAGGTAAAGCATTGAGAACAGTATAATTTTACATTTGGACATATATAAAAAGTTTTTAATTGAAGTTGTTGATGATTTACCTAATGATCTGTATAGGAGATTGGAAGCAAAAAGGATAGTGGTGATGGAATTAGATAAGAAACTAAAATTTGAAAAACTTCTAGCTGTACATCCTGTTAATTCAAAAGAAGAAAATGATGAACTGATTTCTGAGGCTAACTGATCTGTTTTTTCCAGTGGACACCGACAAGTAAGAAAGAGTAAAAGAGATTGTAGATGAGACTGCTGATAATTGGGATATATTTTTTGTGGAGAAGGAAAAACAAGAGGAAATGAACCGACCAAAAAAGACATTTAAAGTGTATTAGAAGGACAAGGACAAGGGCGAAGGAAAGATTGGTGGAATTCCAAAAATCAAGATTACTGACAATCTACCGCCACCACCTTTGGATAATGCACCGATACACATAGATGATCCATCGGTTATTGACACTAAAGGTGTTACACATGATGACACAAATCCTGAATCTGAGATACTTTTTACCATGAATTTGGATACTCAGGAAGTAAATATTGTTGTGGATAAGGATATTTCAGAGGTTAAGGAAGACAATGTTGATAGTGGCAACATGGCAGAGAAACCGGTAGAAACTGTTGAGGTTGAGATCCCAACCCAAACAGAGCAACCATTAGAAACTGAAAAACCTACTCAAGGTATAGATGCTGGCACAGGGCCACCAGAGATAGAGATACCGACAGTTGAACTTTTAGGAAAACAATCTGAGGCAGAGGTACACAGTGGAATAGAGAAACCAACAATCACTGAGACATCAAAATAGTTTGAGAAACCTTTGCAGGTTGAGATACAAACCCAGACTGATCCACTAAAGGAAAATGCAAGTAAAATGGTTACAACTGATGGAAATACAGAGGTAATAAAGGTAATTGGTCAGACATCCGACACATTAGCAAGTGAATTCAGACCTACCAATGTTACAGAGGTACTTTTGGATTCAATCAAAAAGATAACGGATTGAAATGCATTGGCCTACAAGGCAATTGATAACACTGTACCTATTCTTAAATTGATTGCACCAAATTGTAACATAGATCATATTAAGGGTTCTTTAAGTAAATTGGACACATTGTCCAAATATATTGCTGACAATGTAATAACCATTGATAAAGTGAATGAGGACACAATAAAGGAGAGAGTTGAAAAAGAGGACAAATTATTTGATGACACCATAAAGAAGTGTACAAAACACCTAAATACATTATTACCGACACTGAACTCTACAATTTTGGATTACAAAGAGCTATACAGGGAACATGCAAACCCCACCTTTTGATGGTGAACATAGATAAGGAGATCAGTAAAACACAAAAGGAAATCGATGACATAGCTGATAACATAATTGGTTCATCCGGTCACATAATAGTTTTTGAGCAAGAAATGGCAGGTTTTGAGGAAAAATTAGAGAAACTTGAGAAAGAAAAGGCAAGGATCAGGTCTAATGCCCAAGAGCTTAAAAATAAACTTGGTCCCAAGTTGGACAATCTTATTTCTCAGAGAATAGAAATATCTAAGGCATTACTTCAGGGAGAGAGATCACTGGAAGATCACATGCATTATATCACCGGCATGATCCAACAGATTGAGGCAACCTTGAATGACAACAAAAGGATCATGCAAAGTCTAACCAGATATCTTTCAGATTGTAACCAACTGGTTACAAACTTTGAGGTAAAAGTTTTGCACTCATTTGACTATTTTTGACAACCTTTGTCATTGATGTCAAAGGGGGAGTAGTAGAGAGAAAAATTGCTTATTCACAGGAGATCATTTTCATAGGGGGAGCACATCTTTTTGGAAACTTTTTGGACCTCTTTTTTTGGAACAGTTTTTGGATTTTTCTCATGAATGTTGCCATCAATGCCAAAGGGGGAGATTGTTGGCATTCTACACTCTTATGAGAATAGTTGATGTTGTCATTGATGGAAACCAACTGGCAATCACCTGGCAACCCACCGGCAGTTACCGTCACTAGCAATAGACTTCTACATACACCAGTAGGCACTTCACCGGCAGCGACAACAATGCATACCGACACTCAAGCCGACATGGAATAAACTTTTGTTTATTGTTTTATAATGTAATTATTTCTTGTAAAGGCCAACATGGTATATTATAAAATACTCATATATGTATGAGATCTTATTGGTCATTTTGATATGATGATGTATGAGAGAGAGAATATAGATGATATTTTTGTTTAAGGTGATATAGTTGACAATGAAGGTTTTGGTTATAGACTGAGCTTACACCGGTACTGAACCTAGCATAGTTGATGCTGATCTGAAGCAGTACATTATATTGGATTTTGATAATCCATTTTGTAAGTCAGTGAGACTTCCATTTTGTAGTTGAATAGTGAGCTCTAGGCTGCTAGCCTTCCTGCATGTGCAGGCCCCTCATTGTAAGTAATATTTATTCATTGGCCAGTGAGTGAATATTGTGGGTCACAAATCCCACTGAGGTTTTTCCCACACCGGGTTTCCTCGTTAATATCTTGTGTTATGGTTTGTTCTCTATGCTATCTTTGTTATTCTTATTTGCTACATTAATTCTTATTTACCGGTACACCATTTTGGGATACAAAGTTCTTAATAAGTTTAAATATTTTCCTAACCGGTTGGACACCGATTCACCCCGCCTCTCAGTGTCTTTGGGATTTTCATTGATTCTAACATCTCGCTACTCATCCTCAAATTTTGGACTTAATTTGGACCCAAAAACCATTGCCCAATACAACAAAAAATAGGAATGAAACTTAGATATATATGAATACAATCGATCAACACCATATCTAATAAACATAAATATCCAGATCACTATCAACTCAACTAATCCATATTGAAACACATCTTCTAGAGCACCAAAGGTTCGAGGGAGCACCAAAGGTTCTGGGGACACATCTTCTGGATCACCAACACCAAGATTAAATTTTGACACCAATGACAACCATTATGTTGACATCAATGGCAACCAATCATACTCAACAATAACAGATTTGTAACAATCTCCCCCTTTGTCATTGATGGCAACATCCATCAACAACAAATAACAAAACTCTCTCTGCACAACTCTACATCTCTCCATCTTCTCTACATCATCAGATAAACAACTATGCATCTCTCTCCCTTTGAAATAAAGGACAAAGGTGGGCATAACTCCCCCTATGAAACTCAATCCTGGCCCCCCAAAGAGGAAGCACCTAGACATCAGTCCAGATATTGATGTATAAGCAGTTAACTAGACAAATGCACACCCAAATATACTTTAGTTCAAACTAGGAAGGGGAAATACCCCTAACTTCTGCCAGAGATACTCAAAGGTATCTTTGCACAACACCTTTGTGAAGATATTTGCAATATGCTCTTTTGTAGGTACATACTCAAGATTTACTTCATTATCCAGCACCTTTCCCTCAAGAAGTGATACCAAATATATATATGCTTTTCTTTGGAATGTTGTATCGGATTCTTAGAAATTTTTATTGCACTAGTGTTATCACACATAATAGAGATGGGTTCATTGAATGTTATGCCAATATCCTTCAAAATATGCTTCATCCATATATAGAATCTATGTGCAACATGAGGATGCTGCAATGTATTTTGCTTCATCTGTAGATAAGGAGACAAAATCCCACTTCTTACTTGAGCAAGCAACTAACCGGGAGCCAAGAAAGAATGCTCCACCACTTGCACTTTTTCTGTCATCAACACTTCCTGTTGAATCTGCATCAGTATAAGCCATCATAGTGAAATTTAAATTTATGGGATACCATAAGCCAAACTCTTTTATTCCTTTTAGATATCTGAAAATTCTTTTTCCGCCACAACATGTGATTCCTTTGGTTCTTGCTGAAATCTAGCTGCCAAACAAACTACATAGATGATATCCGCTGTGGTTGTAGTAAAATATAATAGTCCTCCAATCATTGATCTATACTAACTTGCATTTTCTTTAGGGGAATTATCATCTTTTGTCAACTTGCATCCAGTGGTCATAGGTGTACACACCGGTTAGGAATTATCCAACCTAAACCTCTTCAACAATTCCTTAATGTATTTAGACTGAGAAATGAAAAATCCCTTATCATTCCAATTTACCTACAAAGCAAGAAATAAATTTAACTCATTGATCATGAACATCTAAAATTCCTTCTGCATTTCATTAGCAAATTTTCTGCACATGCCTTCATTTCCTCCAAATAAAATATTAGGAATATTTTATTATTTCTCCTAGCTACCCCTACCTACCCTTGTATCTCATTGAGCCACATGTCATGATGGTGTGATCTCTAGCCTTGCCTTTATAAGCAGACTCATTTACATTGTACATGCAATTTTAATCCAATTCAATCCAATCCAACAATCAACTCAGTTGCGTATTTTGAATTATTGATGAGAATACAGTTTGTTCTTGTCACATATTTTGTTCTCTCTTGTTTGTGCTATCAATTGGACTCTATATCTTGGCAAATTCTCACAAATAAAAATTATCCTTTGCACCTTTGTCTGGTATTGACTTCTTGCACCAACACTCTAGTTGATAGATTTTGATTTGCAAGAATAGTTTTAAATTATTATTTTTCCTAAAATTTAGATTTTAGTTCTCTTACATTATCACATAAACACCCATTTTTATTGATCCATATTAAGTTAAGAGAAGAGCTATATTACTTCTTACATTTGATATAAGTACTTGAGAACTAAACCTTCTGCACAAATATATTTGAAAGAGTAAAGTAAATTTTTTTTTAACCATTTGGTGCTATGAAAAACAACAATGAAGCTTCATTTGTTGATGTGTTCAAATTAGATCTTACTATCCACTGTGCTTATACATATTTCTTATGCAATTATTTTCAACACATCACATTGGCATATTTGATTATCAATGGATATTCATTATTATTTTTTAGATAATTTTCCTCTCAAATTCTGAGCTATATGCATAGACTTGTTTAGATAATATTACATCTTCATGTAGAATGATTAGGGCCATCTATTCATGATATTATGTCGTGTTGTTTAGAAATATTGCATCTAAAACACTATATATTATCAAGTTTAAAATCCTACATTTTGATATGTTTATGCTATTATTGTTATTTCTTCTTCTTCTTCTTCTTCTTCTTCTTTTCCCCAAATTTAATTGAATATTGTCGTCTCATTATTGTTTGTAAATTATACCCTTTGTTCATGCGGTATAGTGGTAATGTTCTCGATTGATGCCTACATTACCATGCCACAGAAAATATTTTGGGGTGTTTTGCAAGTTTGTATCTTCTTTTTCTATTTTAGAGAATTATTAAACTTCCCCTTAAGAACTTTAAAAGCAATTTAGTGATTTCCCATTTGATGTTTTTCTTTTTAACCTTAAGGGAATAAATTATATGAAATCAAAGAACAAATATAAAGCTAACTCTGTAACTTGAGTTGGTTGAGAATGTTTACCAAATTTACATCAAACTGATGTGATTTTGAGTTTCAGACCGATAAATTAAAAAAATGAAATAATAGTACTTAATGGTTTTTTGGGTTAGATATGATGACGGTCCATATATTCTATATTCTTGGAAGGAATATGTATTGAAATTAAATTTAGTTTGCTCTTTTTCCTCAAATAGATGAAACAACTATGGTAGATTCAAAATTTAGCTTCCTTGATTGCTAGAAGCTCAAATTTAGGGTCTATTAAATTAATTCAATTGACCTTCCATTCATATTCTCTTTTGATGCGAATCTAATTCCAAGAGATAACATATGGAAATACTATTAGACTACCACAAACTTCTTTAGATTTTAAGATCTAATCATTTAATTATGGGACCACCATTATTAATGAATGGTTCCATAAGATAACAACCTTCTCTCTATTGGAAACCAACAATTGATACATGTGGTATGATGTTGCATTTATTAATTTTTCAACAATCTTAATCTTTTTTTTTAGGGTCACCTTATCACAAGAGATTCAATCTAGTAGTTTATGATTACAATATTGACATTAGGGGCATTAGAAGTTACTTAAGATATTTTTACATTAGAAACATGTAACTATATAAGCCCATCTAGGTGAAGCTGTTAGTTCCTTACCAATCTTGTTCAATAACAATTAGCATTCAAGGTAGAAAGGTTGTCTTCCTTTGATAAACTATTGATTTGGTTAAAATTATTTGTAAATTTTATCGCACATGTTTGTAATTCTTCCAAATCCATTTACTAGGTATTTCTCTTCATTCTTTCTCCTTTCTGAAACACATTGAAGTTCTGAATTTGGTTGAGAAATGTAAAAGTTATGGCTATTTGAATGTTTACCCTTTATAGCAATCTGCAATTTGGAAATTGTTAGTTATGTTATGGATTTCTATTGTTGGAATCCGAGAACACTGAGAGGGGGTGTGAATCAATGTTCTATCGGTAAAACTAATTCTGAACTTGTTGCTTATGAACCGATTAACAACAAATAAAATTAAAGTGTATAAACCAAATAACACATAAAGAAGCAACACCATAACACCAATATTTATACGTGGAAAACCCTATAAAGGGAAAAACCACGGTGGGGCTGATACCCACAATAACTATTTGTTGGCCATTTAGTGGAATTGATTATGTGTTGTATTGATATTTTGTCATTTATGCCAACACTATCTGTTTGGATGCTTTACCGACACCCTTCTGGTCTCGGTAAGTTGAGTGGTTTCTGGTTGATTTGGATCCAACATGATCCGGTAGGCTCCGGTATAGTTTGGTGATGGAATTGGCTTGTTCATAATACTCATGCTCATATTTGGTCAGTTGGTTTTGGTCTGGTGATCGAATGCTATCCTGCTTGCTTAGAAGCTTAGTTTCTGGTTCCGGCAAGGGTTTCACCAACAGAGCTTTTGATGAAGATCTTTGATGAATTGCATAAATGGTGTTGGTGAAGCTTCTAGTGGAGTTTAAGGATGTTGTTGGTGATCATGTTCGAGACTTGGCAGATGGAGATCATTGTTGTAATGTGTGGACCTATACTGGGTCCCGATTGATCTAGGTTATGGACCGACTTTAATGTAACGTGTGGATTGGACCTCTCGATGTATTTCTGAGATGTCTTATGTGTTGGATATTATTTTTTTGGTCTAAGGCCGACATGGTTTGTAATTATGTAATTGGTTTATTATTTGGTGGCCAACCTAATTGTTTATGGTTGAGGGTTTGTATATATAGAAGTAAGATCTCATTGTAGATCATCATGGTTATGGTTAGAGGTCATGGTCAAAGAATGTAATGTGGAAATAATGTAATATCATTCAAGCAAAGGATTTGGTCGATGATTGGAGATTGAATTGGGTTTATGTAAGAGGATTTAGTCCTCTGATATTGAGCTTAAGCAGAACTATACTCAGGCATAGAGATGCTATCTTTTGCAGTTCAACACTTCTCCGGATTGTAGTCTAGATTTATATGTAGTCAGTGAGGCTCCTTTTGTGATGAGCAGTGTGCTCTAGGCTGTTGGCCTTCCTGCAAGTGCAGGCCCCTCAATTGTAATTTACATACTACAGAAGAATTATCTGACTGTGGGTAGGCTTCCCACCATGGTTTTTCCCTTTACCGACTTTTCCATGTATAAATCTTGGTGTCATGTGGAGGGTATTTATTCTGTGATTATTGTTTATGCTTAATTGGTTCAACTACTATTTTGGTATTAATGTTTTGGGTTCTGGTCTTAAAGTTTAAATTGTTAATAGTTTTGGTAATTTTTGACAACTGATTCACCCCCACCCTCTCAGTTGTCTTTTGATTATCTGAACTGTCTAACACTATATACTTGATCAAGGTATACAAATATTACATAGAGGGGATTGCACATGTAATCAGGCCAACTGCTTAGAGCTCACTGCTCAAACACAAGTCTCACTGAATTACATAACACTACAAAGTGATTACAATAAAAAATGAACTTATAAATTGCATCTGACCATGCTAGATAAGTTCTGGTTCACGCTCTGTTAACCCTCTCTGTCTATTGGTTCACTAATGCTCTGTTCTGCCCTGTTCTGCTACCGGTTTAGACTGCACACGTGAAACTGTGCACTAAAGCTTTCTATCGCTGACCTAAATGCATACCATCAATCTGTTATTAAGTCGCAACCATAATCGCATTCCAAAAACATCATCATATAATCCATCGCTAAAGGATCTCCTTAAATACCCTATTAACTTTTCACCATGTCGGCTTCAATGAAGGATATAATCCCGTTGGCTGCCAGATCACAAGGTATTTCATATATAATCCTGATGACCATGTCAACCTTCACATGCTAGCAAAAATTCTATTAAAAAATAAAATCGGGGCCACAAGATATCTTAGCCGTGTCCCATCCTTAACTAGGTTCCAAATACACGTTACCGGGAATTAGGTTCAGAAGAAATATTGAAAATGTATACAAATGTTATTTGTGATGAAAGTGGAATTGTGAAACCCAAACATAAGGTTATTGAAACTTTAAGTTTTGTGGAAATCCTTGACATCCCGAAATTTCCTAAGGAGGTAGTAAGGATTGTGCTTAGCAGAGTTCATGGTGAATTCTTTTGGCTAGACTTTGTTTGCAAAATCACTAAGGAAGTAGTTAGGGCAGTGACTGGCTTACCCTCCACCGGTAGTAGGCCAGATAAAACTAAAAAGGTTCCTAATAACATAGTGATGACATTAACAGGAGCAACCTATGATAGCAGATCCCCGAGAGTCAATGATGTAAAAGATGTGAATGTTAGATTCATAAGTATGATTTTAGGTTATAAGGCCATCCATGCAAACCGACTCAACTCTATTTCCAGTATTTGTATTAAAAGTGCATATGATATGGTCAATAATGATGCAAAGATAGATGTATGTGAGTGGTTAAAGGATGAGTTAATAGATAATCTAAAAAAGATCAAAGGAGACAAGAAAGGTACTTTTTGTTTTGGAAATCTCTTGGTATGTCTGATGTTGTATCTTACCAAAGAGGTTCCTGGTATTGGTAAGAAAGACTTTGGTTATGATATACCAGTAGGCAAACAACTGTTAGATATCTTTACTGGTATGGGGACAGATAAGGATAACAATATCACTGAGTACTTCCAAGCCTTTAAAGCAAAAATGAAAATAAGAGAAAGATTACCACAAAGCATTGTAGACAAGTATAGAGAATAGTATCATCCTACATCTTGACATATATAAGAAAGTGTTAATAGAAGTTGTAGATGATTTGCCTAGTGAATTATATAGGTGGTTAGATGCTAAGAGGTTAGCAATTATGGAGCTAGATAAGAAAATTAAAATTGAGAAACTTCTAGTTGTACATCCGATCAAATCTATTGAAGAAATTGATGAATTGATCAGTGAAGCTAATAGGTCAGTTTTTGCAAGCGGACACCGGCATGTGAGCCTAATGGCTGGCAGGGTTAATGAAATTTCAGAAGAAACAATTGACAAATGGGACATCTTCTTTATTGAGAAAGAAAAAAAAGAAGAATTGAAAAGAGCTAAAACTTTCAAAGTCTATCAAAAGGACATAGACAAGGGGAAAGGCAAGGTAGGTGGACTACCAAAAATTAAGGTAACTGATAACCTACCACCACTTTCGGTTACTCCACCGGTACAAACTGATAGTACACCAGCTACTGAAAATGTGGATACACCACATGAGGATACAAACCCTGAGTCTAAAATTTTGTACACTATGAACATAGAAACTCAGGAGGTTAACATTGTAGTTGATAAGGAAAGCATAGAGGAAAAGAAAGATGTTGCTACTAAACAACCGATAGATAATATTGAGGTTGGAACACAGGAAAAACACATTGAGATTGGGGTACATGTAGAGAAAACTAAGCATTCAGAGGAACCCTTGGTTAGTGAAATAGTTACTGACAATACCAATGCAAGCCCAAAGAAACCTGTAGGGACAGTAACTAAGATACCAGTAGCAGAGAATAAAGAAAAACCAATGGAGATACCAGTAGTAGATAACACAGTGAAACAAGCAGAGAAACCAACAGAGTCACAGGGATACATTGAGATAGTGAAATCGGTAACCTCAGAGAAACCAAAACCTTTGCTAGTAGAAATGCAAACATAGAATGACCCACCAGAGGTCGAGACAAGCAAAGTGGTTACTCCCATCGGAAGCACACAAACTATAAAGGTAGTTGGGCAGACAACCAGTACTTCACTGACAAAATTTAGACCCACCAATGTGACTGAAGTACTTTTGGATTCAATAAAGAAAATAACAGACTGTAATGCATTGACCTATAAGGAAATTGATGACACAATTCCTATTCTTAAGTTGATTGCACCCAAATTCAATGTAGATAATAAGGATTCTTTGAGTCAGTTAGACACATTGTCTAAATATATTACTGATAGTATACTGACCATTGATCAAATAAATGAGGAAACATTCAAAGAGAAAATGGAAAAAGAAAAAGAGAAATTCTTTGAGGAAATAATAAAGAAGTGCACAAAAAATATTGATACTCTTCTACCGACACTGAGCACAAAAATTACGGAGTTTAATGAGCTGTACAAAGATACTTGCAAGACAAATATGTTGACAGTGGATATTGACAAAGAAATCAGCAAAGTTCAAAAGGAGATTAATGACATAGCTGATAATATCATTGGTTCATCTAAACCTATATCAGTTATTGAACAAGAAATTGTTGGATTTGAAGAAAAATTAGAGAAGAAAAAGAAAGAGAAGGAAAGGTTAAAGGGAAAAGCCAAAGAGCTTAAGTGAAAACTTAGTCCTAAGTTAGATAATCTTATCTCTCTAAGGAAATAAATCTCTAGGGCATTAATTTAAGGACAAAAGACACCGGAGGAACATATGCATCATCTCACTGGTACAATTCAGAGAACAAAGGCAGCTATGAAGTATAGTAACAGGTTTATTTAGAGCTTGAATTTGGTCTTAGCAGACTTATTCTAGATTGTAACCAACCGGTTACAAAGTTCAAGATGAAAACTGCACTCATTTGACAATTTTGAGAACCTTTGTCATTGATATCAAAGGGGGAGTAGTAGGATAGAGAAAAATGGTCATCAGAGGAGATCATCTACTTAGGGGGAGCACACATTTTTGGTAAAATTTTGGACTTCATTTTTGGATACAGTTTTTGGATTTTTCTCATGAGTGTTGCCATCAATGCCAAAGGGGGAGATTGTTGGCATTGCACACTCCAATGAGAATTGAAGGTTATTGAAGGTGTTGTCATTGATGGCAACCTTGCAGCATTGTGGAAACTGACAGACACAGGCACCGACAGGCACTTCACCAACAACGACAACAATGTTCATCGACATCCCAGCCGACAAGAACAACTTTTTGTATTTAATTGTAATATCTTTTGTAAGCCGACATGACATATTGTAATAAGACTCATATATGTATGAGGTCTTGTAAATCATTTTCATATAGATGAGAAATAAGGCAGCATGGATGTAGAAGTGATAAGTGAATATTAAGGCAGATTTTGTATAAGGGTTTATGGTTATAGTATGAGCTTAAACTGGTACTGAACCTGGCATAGAAAATGCTGAATTATAGCAGTACATTATATTGGATTCTCATAATCCATTTTGTAAGTCATTGAGACTTCCTTTCGTAATTGAGCAGTGAGCTCTAGGCAGTTGGCCTTCCTGCATTTGCAGGCCCCTCTTGTAATTAATATCCATTCATTGGCCAGTGAGTGAATATTGTGGGTCACAAATCCCACTGAGGTTTTTCCCACACCAGGTTTCCTCGTTAAACATCTTGTGTTATGGTGTGCTTTCTATGTTGTCTTTATTGTTCCTATTTATTGCATTAATTCTTGTTTATGGGTACACTGTTTTGGAATGCAAAATACTTAATAAGGTTAAATATTCTGTTAACCAGTTAGATACTGATTCACCCCCCCTATCAGTATCTTTGGGACTATCATCAATCCTAACAATATACATGCCAGTTCTACACAAGCTTCAAAATATCTGCATGCATAGTCTTCAAAAATGAAAAGCAAGTGTCCCAACCTTGCTTGAGAGAGTCAAGAATGGAGGTGAATCCATTCAAGAGACTGGCGTAATACTCAATTGCATCTAATTCGGTGGGATCTTCCTTCTGCATATTAGAAATACATTCAGTCTTATGAAATAATAGATTATCCAACCAGGGACCTATGAAATTCTGGAGATTAGTTCCTCTCTTTATTATGGCGTCCCTTTCATTCTCTAATTTCAAAATTTGATCCATGACCACCAAAATTGGACCATCCAAAGAACTAGTTAGGATAACTGCCGGGTTGTATGAATTAGAAATCTGAGTCAAGTTATTTCGACAATCTGAGATCTACTTGTCTATAGAAGTTGTCAGCTTTGCAAAATATAGACAAGTTTTGTAAACTTTACCTCCCTCTGCCAATGCTGCATCAATGGATTGCAAGAAAATTTGGAGTTTACCTTTCTCAGATGTAACCATTTGCAAAAAAATTTGTTTCTGGGCATCAACAAATTTGTCCTTAGCCTCATTTATTGAAATCTTGAGTAAAGAATCATAATGCTTAGGAATAAAATTAATAATCTCCTCCAATTTACCGAATGAGCTTGCACTCTCCTATGCCTGGAATTCAGGTACCAACCGGTTCAAAACTGTGCTTAATTAATTCTCTGTCTTTTGCCTCCTCCCGAGCCAGCTCTTGAGTTGCTTGTGCTTGAAGTGCAGCTGCCGCCAAAATTTTCTTTGCCAGAGACATCTTGTGATAAGGCTTGTCAAAAATAATAGAGAATTGTGACAAGTTTCCTTTGGCTATGGATGAAGTGTCAATTGCCAAGCTGGAAGAAAAGTCTCTCACAGTTTCCTTGCCTTTGTTTACCAGAGATGTATCCTTTGAATCCTTTATTTCTAGTGCACCGATGGCTTCACCACTTGGTGTCCTATCTTGATCCCGTGCATCCTCAACAACCTTATTGTTTATATCCTTATCCTTATCAATATTATCCTATGTATTCTGTACATTGTCTGTTGGGGTATCCTCTGCTGCAAAATTGGACTCACTAGCCAACACAGTAGTAGCTGATGGAGTACTAGCCAATTGCTTAGTATTTACATTTTGTTCCACTTTATCTGCCGGTTTCTTATCCCTTGGTAATTGAATATTCTGAGATTGTACAAAATTGGGGCTATATTCATATTCCAAATTCAAAAGAATTCTAACCCAAATGTCTATGGTTTCCTTGTTGATCTCCTCAAATATTTCTAACATTAAATTGTTTATTCTGTGCTTTGGATTAAATTCTGATGCACTTGTTTTATTAATCAAATCGATAACCTCTACCAAAGTTATTGATGGACATATATTAACTAATTCAGTTTCTTTCATCTGCCGGTCCAGATTTTGTATATGTAATTTCCTGGCCTCCATCTTATCATACAATTCCTTAGGCAAAATTTTCTCTAACTCAATCAATGCTCTACTGAAAGAATCAAGATCTAAAAGAATAGCTTCCTCAATTTGATTCTTCTCCTTCTCATCAAATTCATCAAAGAATATAGAAATATTGTCTAAATTACCATCATTAATAATTTGATCAATTATATCATGAACATCTAATTTCTTCTTACCAGTTCTTCTTTTGGCTTCCGGTTTAGACTGCTCATCATATTTTGGCTTGCGTTTATGTACAATGGCAATCTTAGGTTTCCGAGGAGGCTCCTTAGCCGGTTCTTTCTTCTGTTCTTCCTTCTTCTCCCTTACTACCCTTGCAAAAATGCCTTTCTTCTTTGGAGTAACCTTGATTTCTTCTTCTGACTCAGTCTCCTCTGAAGAAACTATCATATATTGTTGGGATGCCTTATGTTTTCTCTTTACTAGTTCAATTGGCTTGGAACTGACAGAATCAGCTGATGATGCTTCCAGTTGCTTGGAAGACTCAGTTGATATCAAGACCACATTGGGAGTGGCCTAAGATGCCTTCTTGGCTTCCCTCTCTTCCTTCCTCTTTTGTTTCATTTCTTCTTTCCTCTGAGCTTCAAGGATTTTGACCTTTTGTTCTACTTTTGTCCTATCATGCCCTTCACTTATTAGAGTTTCTGCTGCAACCTTAGTCATTTTTCTTCTGATTGCCTATGCACCCTATTCTTGGTGAACCTTTAGCCCTTTCTTATGGGTTGTGCCAAATTTCTCCTCTTTTTCATCAATTGGTGCTTGTAGTAGATGTTGAGCATAAGCGTCTAGTGTGGCCTCATCCACCTCATAATCCATAGGCATAATCCAGACTATTCTAGGCTGGACTACTTCCATCATATATTCATCTTTATTTACCATAAAATATATTGTATCTTTATATTTTTCTACTATAGATTTGGGAATTCTAGCTCTATTTTTCATTTCCTTCCGAAAAGTTTTGAAAAATGCCCATAAATTTGCCTTTTTTTGTTTATCCCCTTGTCTATCCAAAATTTGGGCTATCTGAGAGGCTACTTATTGATCAAAAGCCCATTGTATCTTCCCATAACTGGGAACAGTACCCAAAAAGAAGAGTGTTAGGCAAATAACAAAAGAACCATACCCGAAGGTATTTTTCTTGTCTTGTTTGATCTTCTGAAGGCTTGACATCAGCTCGTTCAACATCACACTGTAGAGATCGTAGTGTGCATCCTTCTTCACCATTTGATGAGCAATCAAAATGTCGTTATCGAAGACAACCAGTTTGACTGGTAAATTTTGTATTCAATTATTATTGCATTAAATTTAACATCAATTTCCTTTACATCATCAACTCTCATCGAAAAACCATCGAAGGTGGAGCCAGTGAGTTTGTAGAGTTATGTGTTGGAGAGTTTGCACCTAGGACCGGGTAGACCTCCAATCTTGTGTAGGCAGGTGATATTCTTGATTACCTCCTTAGTGGTCTTGTAGGGCCGATCCAACTAGATAAATTATCCATGAATGTGACTTAGTATGTATCCGACCCATTCTGCCTCATCGAATGTGGGTGAAACCCTTCTTCTGCAAGTGGGAAAATTCTAGTTTCAACTGGTTATCCGAAATGAGATTCTCAGTGAAAACACATGATAACTCATAACCTCTGAGCTCCTCGATGTCATAGTGAATATATGCTCTAATGTCTTTGGTGTGAAGAACACCATGAAAAACACTCGATAACGCTCCCAGTGGTTCATCCAAAAGGGATTTGAAGGGGTGCTTCTTGAATTCAGGACGGGGCGGTTCTTGATTTCCACAACCAAAGGAGTATCAACATTGGATGAAGAAGCCATGATATCAAATGCGGATACTGAATCTAGGGTTTGTGCAAATAGAAAATACCTCAAGATACTCCTGGATGATGAGATTTCTTTCGAGAGAAAATGCCTGCACAAATCGCCTTGAACTCTTGAATCGCTCTGGAAATCGCTCTTCTGAATGCTTGATCGCTGTGCGAAGAAAATAGCTTAACTTTTTCTTTTAATCGTTGTTAACCCTAATTTTCCACTGTCATAAATGTTGTTGAGAAAATTGACCGAGTTGCATAATCTGCAAGTAGGTTCCGGTAAACACCTGAAATTGCCTAAGTACCCATCCACAATCAAAATTCTCTGACTATAGATCTAATTTAGGGTACTTGCATGATCTTCAATGATTTGCCTACCCCTAAGGCAGAGTGCCTTAGTTATCGGTTGTTCCTGCTTCCGGTGCAAGACCTGATAGCTCTATTGGTTTTTTTGTTGATTGTGTCTTTGATCTCCTTACCCATCTTTTCTCATGTTGGTTTCTGATATCTTCTACATTTTCCTTTCCTTTGTCATCTGCATTTCCATTAGTTACCGGTGGGTTCTTACTCCTGCAATATTTAGAAATATGTCCAATCTTGTTGCATGCATAACAAACAATATTGTTCTTCTGAATTGCTTTGTTAAACCCTTGATTTCCTTGATTTCCTTTTGATCTGCATTGGTTAGCCATATGTCCAAATATGCTACATGCATGAGATCTTACATTTCCAATACCGACGACTAATGCATTGTTCTGATTATTCCTATTTCTGCATTGACTTGCTATATGATCATATTTATTGCAAACAAAGCATGTACCATTGAATTTGTGAGCATTAGGTTGTCTTAACGACTATTTTTGGTTCTGGTTGTTAACATGATTCTGCTTTTGATTGGATGATTGATCTTGTTGTGGAGTACCAGAGCTTTCTCATTCTTCATAACCAAGACCTTCTTGTCATTATCATCTCTCTGACTCTTTAGTAGTTCATCAAGTTTGGTAGAGCTGTCTTTGAATTTGTCCTTGTACTCATTTGCAGTGACTAATTCATCTTTCATGATTATGATTTGTCTCTCAAGTTCCTGTTCATTGTTTCGGGACTGGACCAACTCAAGTTTCAACATGTCATTCTCATGTGTCAGTCTGTTGCATTCATCGGATATGTCCTTCAATGCTTGAGCTAGGTTTTCTTCATTCTTCTTTCTGTCTTCTATCTCCTTGCACATTCTCATGGTTAAGGCTTGTATCTCATTCTTCAAGATAGTGTTCTCCTGAGTGAATTTTTGACATTGATCCTTCATAGCATCTTCCTCATCACTATTCTAATTTTGCAATTGATCACAGAGTTCCTTCCTCTTGGCTTGAACAGTTGAAAAATTTCCTTGCAATGAAATGATGTGTTCTCTAGCTTGCATTAGTTCATTCTTCAGTTTATTGTTTTCCATCTGCTCATTATCAAGATCCTCAAGAGAAAGTTGAAGTTGTTGCTGCAGACCGTTTTCCATTGATTCCAAGTTTTGGATCTTCCTAAAGTGGTTAAACTTCTTCCAAGGCACCAAGCTCTGATACCAATTATTGGAATCCAAGAACACTGAGAGGGGGGGATGAATCAGTGTTCTACTGGTAAAACTAATTTTGAACTTGTTGTTTATGAATAGGTTAATAGTAAATAAAATTAAAGTGCATAAACCAAATAACACATAAAGAAGCAACATCATAACACCAATATTTATACGTGGAAAACCCTGTAAAGGGAAAAACCACAGTGGGGCTGATACCCACAATATCTATATACTTGATCAAGGTATACAAATATTACATAGAGGGGATTGAACATGTAATCAAGCCAATTACCTAGAGCTCACTGCTCAAACAAAAGTCTCACCGACTTACACAACACTACAAAGTGTTTACAATAAAAAGTGAACTTATAAATTGCGTCTAACCATGCTGGATAAGTTCCGATTCAAGCTCTGTTAACCCTCTTTGTGTACCGGTTCACTGATGCTATGTTCTACCCTATTCTGCTACCAATTCAGTCTATGCACGTGAAACTGCGCACTAAAGCTTCCTATCGCTGACCTCAATGCATACCATCAATCTCTGATCAATTCTCAACCATAATCACATTCCAAAAACATCATCATATAATCCATTGCTAAAGGATCTCCTTAAATACCCTATTAACTTTTCACCATGTCCCCTTCAATGACAATATAATCCTGTCAGCTGCTGGATCACAAGGTATTTCATATATAATCCCAATGACCATGTCGGCCTTCACATGCTAGCAAAAATTTCATGAAAAAAAATAGTCGGGGCCACAAGATATCTTAGCCAGGTCCCATCCTTAACTGGGTTCCAAATACGCGTTATCGGGATCAAGACTTAACCGGTTGTAAAGCAAAGTGAATATACCGGTTGAGTGTAGTGAATACTGGTTAACCCAAACAAAGCAAAATGATAGATCAATGAATCCTAATGGAAGATATAGACACCAGAGGATGAGTTGCCATCAATGACAACCCTAAATGCCATTTGCCTTACCGGATGAGTGTCAATTGCCAACAACTATCATATGAGTCCAAATGATGTCTACTGTTATTGGTTATAGATGAGTGGGAAATCTATAAATAAGTCTTGATCCGTTCACAATTTTCCTTACTTATTGATTCTATAATAAACTATGACCAATTAAATCACGAGGAGGTAATATCTTCTATATCATTGGATATGGAAGGAGTTACAATAGTGTGTTTTGCAGATGAAATTCCCTTATGGACTAACCACCCGTTAAGTAATCCTTGGTAGTGAACCAACCCGTAAATGAACAAGTATCACTTTGAAAACATATTGTCTAAGTTCAACATCTTAAGAATTGAATGTTAGTTTTGGACTGCTCTTTGGGTGTTGTTTATCTATCATAATAAATGTCTATATATCAGAGTGAGATGATTGAGACACCTTACATTGTAAATATTGATTAGTATTGAGCAAACCCATGAGTATACTATTAGGCTTGATTCACATTCTCCATCGCATAAGTATATGATCAATGGATAAATGTTAGAGATATGTGTTACATGAGGATATAGGTATGCTAGCTTGACTATGGTTAACAAAGTGACTAGATTCCATCATGCTTGCTGCCACATATTGCTAGATCCTTTGTGATGGGTTGGGCTCCTCCGATGGAGTAGCACGGGGAAACTTGATGCTTCGTGGCAGGGTGGATATCACCTCGATGATGTTCTCTCTCTTTGCTTCGGTTATGGAGAAAGGAAACAAAGGAATTTTTGTTTTTAAGCAAGTAATAATGTATAATATATTCTTATCTTGAGATCTATTGATTGAAGGTATCAATGCATTTGTACCTATTTTTAGCTCAATTATTGGAAAAGTAGATGACTCTTATTTACATATTATTTTGTAGGTTTGAGAGTGCTTTCATGTATGTATGCGTTGAACCTGTAATGTAAAATGTATTTTTCTCTTTTTTCTTTTTTTCTTTTTCTTTTTTACATGTATAAATTGTAGTTGTTGAAGAGAAAATTATCATATATCCAGAGTTGTACAAGAAGTCAAGTATTTGCAGTTTGAACTATTAATTCTAGATTACATTTACTTAATCGTTAATCACCATATTTTACTTAGAGATTATTGGGTCGTTGTTACAAAAACCACTTTGAAAAACCCATGCCATGGAGAATGAATAACCAATTGACATAATAAAATAATAAAACTCTCCAAGTGACTCTTCTTTGTGTTCCAAACACAAAGTCACTTAGAATTTATACATTCTAAGTGCTCTATAAATTCCAGTGATAGTTTAGATCCCCACATGACACTTTTATTTTCCCAAAATTGGTCTCCTTATTAATGAACCTTAATGTATCAATATGGACATGGGAAAGAGTGCATTTTTTCCATCACCCCTTGAAAATGCAATTACAAATAGCCATAAATTATAAATATTTAATATTTATCTCACATGTCCTAGGGAACACTTTCCAAGGAACATGGAGACATATGAAAGGAATAGGATTGCAAGGTTAATGTCTCGATATCCTAACATGTTAATCCTATACAAATGCAGGTTGAAAATGCCACTTACAATAGGTCATGAATAAACCATTGCTAGCAAATCAAAGGTGAAAATAAACCTTTTATAGAACACTAGAAATATATCTAGCAACCCACCTCAAGGGTGGGAAGAAATTTCACCCACAACTTGGGGAAGAGTTTGGGAGGAGGAAGAACTACCTTTATTCCTACAATTAATAATAGTACAAGAAATGATATTATTTAGAACATCATTATAAGTGGGATCAAGAGGGGAAATCCCCTTAGAGGGCCTATTAGCACTTGGATCAGATTGTTGACCATCAATGACCAACGGTTGGAGCATAACAGGATCAACATGAGTAAAATCCATAGGACCAAAGAAGGCCACACTAGTAGCAAGAAGTGAAGTAGGATCCATGGGGAATGAGGAGGCCACACTAGTAGTAAGAGGGACAACCTAATCTAGGGAGGAGTCATCATTAGCCTATGAAGAGTCATCAAAAGAAGAATCAAAAGCCTTGATAGTCAAGTGATCACCATTAGCATCCTTCCACCTAATAAGTCACCAAATGACTGGTTGAGAGACATCTACAACATTGAAAGGGAGGCCCTCATAATCCAACGATTGAGTCATGGCCTATCCCCAACCATAAGAACCACATTCCTAGGGAGAGGCATATAGATGTCAATGCCAATTAAAATGTGAGCAAAAGTAGAATGACCCATGAAAGAAGTTGTATCATCAACCTTCAAGAAGTGGTCGATAGAGTTTCTAATGGCCTCATAACAAGAATATCCCAAAAACGAAGAGGAAGATTTGGAAGATGAACCCACATAGAACATATATAGAGTGGTTTAGTAGGATGGGTTAAAAGAAGTTGTTCAGGGTTTGACCAAGAGAGAGTTAACTCCCCAAGTGCACACCTCTCTCAATGCCGCGTCACGATCATCAAAAGAAGCAACAAAAAAACCATTCGCACAAGGGAAGAGCTCAATGGTACTATTAACCAAGGGATTCTAAGAATCCATCACCCAACAATGTAGATCCAAGAAAGAAGGCCCAAAACCAACAAATCTATAGACTAGCCCACAATGTTGGTAGAAAGCCACATTTTCTTCCACATATTGGCTACAAACCACAATAGGTGAGGTCTTGGAACAAGGAAGAGGACAATATTTCCCATTGTCAGGATGAGCAACAATAGATGTGGCAGTACAAATAGATTATATGATGTTATCTTTCTTTCTATTAAAAGAATTTATGAGTTACATTAAAAAATTCAATCTTTTAAAAGCACAATACATGCTATGTTATATTCTTTTAACAAAAATGATCACTTCGTGTGCTTCTTCTATTTATCTCCTTGATAGCCATCATTTAAAAAAATCTAGTAGTTTAAAATCTAGATTCTAAGCACTACTAATCTTATTTTTATCACATCTTAGAATTTTGAGCATGCGTATCTTGAATTAGTCATCAAAGATAATGTTTTGTCAATTAACAAAATTGATGTTTTGGTCCACATTCAATGCCCCATTTCCATGCACATACTTGAAATACCTTTCCAAATATATTTATTTTGTAAATTCTAAACCAAAACACAAAAAATTCAATAAAGAGATTGGTAGTGTAGTGTCATAAATTGTAACCCCTTACAATTTGATACACCTTTTTGGGCCCTTAACTTAGTGTATCTCCTCTTAGTTCTTTTCCAAGCCTATTTGTAAGCCTTGTGTTGCAAAACTATTGTCATATGATGACATGGTGAATAGCGTCTTTGTTGTGAACCTATACATACATTGGAGCTACCTTTGTCTCACCCCTTTTCTAGGCGGAATAGGGTGCTAGGTGCCCTAGTGGACTAGGGCACTAGGTGTCATAGTCCTCCTAGATTGGGCCAAATTTTAAACTTGTCGATGTACCAATTCTTGCTAGTTTACACCAACAAGTTTAAATGAGATGCAATAATAGTGACCCCTAGATTGAATTTTCTTAGCTTAGAATTTTCTTTCCCAATTTGGATGATAACATTGTGAATAACTTATAATCACGTACATTTCATTTATATTATTGCATTTTTTTTTGTCTTTTTCATATTATGAGTAACTTTAACAAAAAAATCTTATTTTAATATTTTTATCATATGCATTTAGCACTTCACCTTTGAATTCTGTTTTTATTGTTTCCAAAAGGGTGTAACCTAGCTCTCAACTATTTTATATTTCGATAGCTATATTCATATATTCTAAGCACACACCTATATTATCGACTATCATTGAGATGAAAGGCTAAATTGGTGGTCAGACTGCCCCTTTAAACAATCTTAACCATTTTTTTAATTCATGAACACTAACATTGAATCTATTATGAGTGCACCTTTTTATTACCCTCCTTTTTAAAAAAATACTATACTATTTTCTTTATATTAATACAAAGTTAAATAAAATATATTCATTAAAAAATATTCCTAACACACAATCAATCAAATGAACTATATTATCTTTTTCTTCACTACATAAAAAACAAGTACAAATCATGTTGTACTAATGACCTAAAACCAAAATACTTTCCATTTACAATATGACAGCAGCATCTCTTTTCAACATCTTCCAAATCATCCATCTCCATTATCCTTTCTGAATTCCACTTCCCATTTTTGTTTCTTTCCCTTTTACATTCATATTGCCGTTAAATATAAATATATAATAGCATACATCAATTTCCTCTTGTGTTCTCAATGTCCTACTTCTAAATAGGATACGTTGAGTAGCTTAAATAAAAGATAAAATATATATTTTGCCCACATTTACCATCTCCATCATCCTTTCTGAATTCCACTTCCTATTTTTGTTTCTTTCCCTTTAACATTCATATTGCCATTAAATATAAATATATAATAGCATACATCAATTTCCTCGTGTTCTCAAGGTCCTCCTTAGATTAGAAAGCTAATTTAAATAGGAGACATTGAGTAGTTTAAATGAAAGCCCACATTTACTTTGTTTGAGATACAGTACAAGATGATGTGAATGTGAGCAACAGTAAATGACTTGGTCGTTGTTCTATGCATGTAGACAATTACCAAAACAATCTTTAGTCTCGATATATAGCATGCATTTATACTTGTTACACACATCGTACAAGTTGCATTTATATTTGTAAATAGGATGTTGTAATTGCTTTAGGTTAGGGAATTTTAAATTAACTTGGTCTCTTTGTTATCCTTTAACTATAAGATCGTTCAATTGGGGTAAAACAATTTATCCCAACAAAAAAAATGAAAATTTGTGCACGGCCACTTCAAAACTTGAAATGTTGAAAAAAGAAATGAAGGAATTCATTAATTTTCTTTTAATATATTTTGCTATTATGGTACATGCCGCTATAAAAGCTCTGTAACAAGAGAAAACTAGCGGCTGTTATGGGTGAGCCTCTAAACCAGAAAATATAGAGAGGATTTAGTTGGTCAGTTATGGTGAAGATGGGAATGCCCAGCTGTCTTGGCGTTGATCCTGTCATTCCTTTTCTCCAAAAAACGCTGCAAAGAATTCTGTCGAGAAAATGGAAAATTTGCTGCCACAGATGCATGATATTAGTAATCTTTTGTTTTATGAAATAAAGAAAAAATAAAATAATAAGTCATTTATTTCAGTCCATCAAAATGAGATAATCTGGTTTCAGAATTCTGTCAAAAAAATTTAGTGTGATTTACCAGGCTTAGGGGTGACAGAGTGGCTCTGATCGGTGTGGTCTACAGGAGACATTTTTGCTGGACATGTATTTGTGGGAATTTGATGGGTAAATGAGGATGTAGAATTACTTTCGCTGTTAGCCAACGCCATTATGGCTTCTGCCTGTATCCATTCAAGTAATATATATGAATCCCCCTTTATGCAGTCTATTAAATAATGTCATAACCAATCTTTATGTGAATCCTGATTAAGACTGTCACTCAATTTCTGTGAAGTTCTTGCAGTGAAAAATAAATGAAATTTAAGTTTATAGGTATGTTTACCAGGTCGGGCGACACCTCGTAAACATTGACTGTTCCGGCATAGAAAATTGTGAGTTGCCTATCCTGCCGTTGGTGCTGGTTGTCTTGTGTTGTTGGAGACCTGCAAATCCGCCACATAATAAGGAATAAATTAGGAATTGAATCTGACAATTTATACAGTCACAGAAAGAATGGGAGGGATTCCCTTGTCAATGTTTCTGCTTTCATCCCAATATAAATGTACAGGATTAACAGACAGAATCATTGAGATTTTGCTTTGATATTCTTGTTTAAGAGGAAATTCTTCAAGAACAGGTAAATTGGATGAGGCGTTATAAAATAGAATTGATTACAGACAGTTTAATGTCCACAATTTACATGAGTGACCTCCTGAGTTTTTAAATGAAGCTCTTAAATTGCAGATTTGCCAAAGCTTAAAAGATTCAAAGAAAATATGACATATAAAATGAAAATAAATTATTTCTCTTAATGCAAATAATGTTGAGAGAATGAAGGAATTCATTATCAAAATTGAATAAGAGAAGATCAATCCCTCACAAAGTAAAAATAAATAAACAATCTTTGTAATTAAACCGTATAAATCGTCTACTCTAATTACTGCCTATTCTTATTTCTGGACCTGCGACTGCCTCCAGTCAAGCTTTAAATTTTAAGCCTCACTCGTCAGCAGTAAATCTGTGCTGGAGGTTGCAGTTTCGAATCTCAAGGAGAAAGAATTTCCGTAAGCTTGTGTATATTTACTATTAAAAGGTAGTATAACTATTTTACTTCTCTTTAATTTAAACAACAAAATACGGTCAAATCCAGCAAAAACTGGCCACAAACCGTTAATTCCAGGCCTTAGTAATGGCCTCCGCTATTTACGGAGAACATGTTTACGCTTTACTGACATATTTAACCGTCTTTAATATCTTGCAGTACAAACGATATAGTAACAAAAATCACGGCTTAAGACCATAGATATTAGACCTTAATCACCAAACAATTAATCTTGAACAATTGTGAATCTATGTGCAATTCGCTAACAATTTTTTTTCAGCGAAAACATGATTTTGAATCAGAGTCCATCCAAATATAAGAAATAGCAATACCTGAAAACAGGATAAATGCCTTCACAGTTAGGAGAGTGGAAACCAGGAAATGGACTTTGGAGCAACGATTGGTTGGCCTTGTCTGCTTTTCCAGGAGCACAGAACAATTCCGATGAGTGTAAAGAGGGAAGGAGGGAAAGATCCAGATTGTCCACTTCACTTGCCCTTCTAAACCTTAACATAGGCGTTGAAATGGATGTGCCGCTCGTTTCCCCTAATTCGCTCCTCTCGTCTGTTCCCTGCATCATTTCGCAGGCCATTCTTCAATTCAAAATAATTTCAGTCCAACTCCTAAAACTTACATTCCGTTCTCAAATAAAATGGAGTTTTCATCACAAATCTACATTTCTACCTTAAATATATATGAAAATAACCAGTGCGTTTACCAGACACGCTTTGCCTTTCCAGGATAGCGAGGAAAATGTGGAATCTGCATCCTGAGGCGGCTCAACACAACACTCCAGCGGCCTCAAGCCTTGTGGACAAGAATACGGAGAAGGCACAAAGCCTGCATAAAAGATCGTATCATTTAGCAAAATAATGTTTAAAAGATCTAGGACAAATTTCAAGAACAAGAGGTTTTCACAGTCCATGAGATTCTGTGAATAAAAATATATTTGAATTGTGTATAGCCATTATATCAGTCAAGTGTTTTGATTTCAACTGTGTATATTTTCGCATCACATTCTATAATTTAAAGTATTTTTATATGAAAATATTCTACATAACTGAGAAAATTCATGGCTACATAACTATTTACAGGAACTTTTCTCACTCCCCTACCATATCATTTAGCAAGATTATGTTTAAAAGATTTAGGGCAAATTTCAAGAACATGAAATTTTCAGTTCGCGAGATTCAGCTAGCAAGAACAGATTTTGAATTGTGTATATCCATTATATCAATAGAATGTTTTTGAATCCAACTGTATACTTCTAAATAAACACATTCTGCAAATCTGTAAAAAAATCATGGCTACATAACTATTTACAGAAACTTTTCTCAGTCAAAACTGATTTCCATATAAACCCTACCCTACAATACCATACCTCTGCTGGTGCATTCCTCTGGCATTCCTGCAGGTACAACCATACGGTTCCATTCAATTTCTCTAGAGTGTTCTGCCATCTCTACAGATTACAACTCTCTGAACATTGAAAATCTTCTATTTAAAAAAAAAAGATTCACGGACTCACCTAGATTTGGAAGAGTTTTTTGAGCATGTGGAAAATTGGCAAACAAGATCACACATGTTTTTAGGAGAATATTTTCTACAAATTAAAAAAATATTGACTGATTAGATAGTCGACATGTGTTTTTTTTAATTTTTTTCAGAAATTAAAGAGAGAGATGATTGTTACGTGAAAATTGCTATGGTCTACGTCATCAATAATTTATTTTGAGTGGCAGGTGCAAAACGCACGTGCTTTAATTGGCTTAGCTTAACCCACTTAAACTACGGCGAAAAAGGCAATACCTAAATTTACAAGCTAAATTTTCGTTTCACATGTGATTTCTTTTTTGTAACGGCAAATTTTCAACCTACCTTTCAATTGTGGCACATTTTTTTTTCATCACGGGAGAGAGGGTAAAAAAATTGCACATCATCATTATAATGGTCTTATCTAAGGATTTTTTTTGGGTAGTGTAAATTTTCTTCTTTCACTTTTTCTTTAATTATGTTTTTTTTTTCTTTCTTTTATTAGTTTTAAGTTGTCCCCTGTCGCTTTGAAAGAAATGTTGTATATTTTTTAATATAATAATTTTAAATGATTGTAAGTATAAAAATAAAAATATGATAAAAGTCTACTTTAAATTAAAATGTGTAAATTGTTATTGTTTGTAAGTTATGAGGTGATAGTTGAAAGATCTTTAACTTAATATAATATAAAAGTAACCTAACTAAAATATTAAATTAGTGTAGAAAGAAAATAGAATACAATAAACAAGTTTCTATTATACATTTCCAAGTTCTAGAATGTAGAATAGTAATTTATCTTTCTCTCTCTTTCACTTTTTCTTTGATTGTTTTTTGCTTTCTTTTTCTTTCATTAGTTTAAAATTGTTTTGTGTCTTCTTTGCTAGAGAAATGTTTTTGATAATAAAGAAACCAAAACTAGGGGGATGACCCGAAATATACAGCAAGCTTCAGAGAGAGCATAACCAACACACACACAACAACCAAACGACAGTCAGCCAATCCCTATCTTAATCATAAAAAACATAAGCCACCTACAACTATAGAATAACCCAAGATTGATAACAATCCCATCCATATAGCATCTTAAACAATAGGTATCCATAAAGAAACTAACATTAAACCACCTATCCCTAGAAGTAAGCATATTGTCCATACTGCAATAACTAAAGAAAATAAAGAGATTCTTAACAAGCCTCATAGGGTTGATAATGAAATTAAACATAACAAGGATCCAGTCGATCCATAATTAAAACCTTAAACAAAAAAGGAAAGCAAAACCCATTAATCATTTTTTCCAGCCCCCCATGTGCTGGGAGAGCAGCATACTGGTCCAATCATCAGCAAGGAATTCAAACAATTCCTTCGTGGTGTCACTTCCCAAGCCACCCTGGTTCTCTTTATCCTGATGCAGAAGGCACAAAGTAGTGGCCAAGGAATGCATGACCTTCAGGGCAAATTTCACAATTTTGTTGACACGGATATCCAAAAAGTCAAGCTTCTTTTTCACACTATTCAGATCCTCAGAGATAGCTTTATAGCCCGCACATTGAACAACCTCCTCCTTTTCACCTCCATCAACAACAGTTTGACCATCCTCAGACTTCCTCCCATCCTCCTCGGAGATCTGTTTATGTGGGGGGGAAGTGGCAAATAATGGGGAGGTGTTCTTATTATCTTCCTACATGGTCCCAAAGTTAGGGTCGTTGGTGTCCAGCTTAGAAGACTCCAAACCCTCTGTGGCCTCCATGTCATCCTCAACCTCATCACTTTCCTCCTTCTCTGTATCTTCCACGTCATCTTTGACATAGTTCTTCCTCACAACAATTTGCTTCATACGGGGTTTACCAGTGAATCTGTTGGACCTACGAGGGGTCACACCATCTTCCACACCAGACTCAACTAACAGGACCTTGGGTTCATTTCTAGGTTTTTTGGAGGCAACTTTAGCAGCAGAAGGATTACATTTGTTTTTTTCCCCAATTTTAGGAGAGGAAATGAGGGGGGCGTGGCCAGGGGATTGACAAGGTGTATTAGGCTTTTTTGAGGTCTTTTTATTTCTCTTTTTAGCACCAGTAGAGGGGCCCAGGTAGGAGGGGGCAAGCTGGATAAAGATAGGTTTGGGCGGACATAGGGCCCGGTGGAAATTGTAAAGACAAAACATTCAACCCTGGTGAAGGATAGTGAAATTGTTGTCCTGACTCATGCATTGACGAACATCTTTAACAGTGGATTCCAAAGCATGAAGTAAAAAGAAAGGAAAGGAAATAATATCATGGTTGTGAAAATGATTAAGCAACGAGAAGTGGTAGTAATAGAAAACCCCATATCTATCCTCAAGGGTAAAATACTTCATGATAATTTTACACACCTGGTCCCACGGATAAGGAAGACAGTCTCTGTTGAATCCCCCTCGCAGCTTAACTGGCTCCTCACCTTTTTTTGTAGAATTTGTTCATACTGGTTTCATCCATGACCTTGCTAGTCTTCTTCCATTTCCTTCCCTCAGTAGACAACCCCGTAGCCTGGGAAATGACATCTTCATTAATTTCAAAAGATATATCCCCCATAATGACTCTCTTGCCGTTCCAGCTACTGACAAACTGCATGGAGAGACTTTCATCGAACCTAGTCATAGCTTCCATGAACGGAACAATGCCCCCTTCCTTCACATACATCCACACACAATGGTAATTGTGAAAGCAATCATCAACAATGTTCGGCTCAACCCGAACTAAATCCCCCCATATCAGTTTCCTCCAGAGTAATGTTGGTAAGCAACGCCGAACTGGTATTGAACTTGCAGAAGGAGAAACAAGCATGAAGAGCTAGAATGATCAACAAAATTCTAGCCGAAGTGTGGTAAAAATGACAATAATGATCATTTATGGTGCTTCCCAAGGCACGCACCCACCAGCTCCGATAAGCATGCGCAAGGACACCTCTTATCTCATCCGCCAACTTGCAAAGAGCTTTATTTTGGAAAAAAATCGAACTCCAGTTATAGCAATAATTGTTGTACTTGTTATGGCCTATCAAATTAATGATTAAAATTTGTAGCTGCAATCCGTCAGTAACACAAGTATAGGTGGCTAGACACGTCATCGCCAGGTCAAAGCGGTGAAGATTATGGGGACCACCGTCGGCCACCTTGGCATATCCCGCCCAATTCAAATTTGAATTTCTCGCCTTCATCTTAACTTCACAGAAAGACCAATAAGTCCACCCGTAAAATAAACCATAGCAAATCATTGGTTGGTAAGGAAATTTTGATCTCTCCTTATGAGGGATTTCTGTCTGTCAGAAAGCGATGCCAAGTGTCTCCAACACCTCATACCTTTCATCTCAAGGCCCGCCGCAGCTAGGGAGTCCGCCACCAAATTGCCCTCTCTATAAATATGTTGAAAGTGAAATTCCTCCAGCCAAACAATCATAGACCATATGTCCTTGAGAATGCTTCTAATCATCTAGCTAATCCCAGAAGCACCTTTAGTCACCTCAATGATCATATTAGAATCCCCTTCAATAATCAATCTTTTAGCATCAATAGCGAGAGCCAATTTAAGTCCCTAGAAGAGCGCTAAGGCTTCGGCCATGTTACTCAAGGCTAAACCAAAATTTCCAACATACGCCAGAACTAGATTGCCCAAGTTGTCCCTTATAATTCCACCTCCTGCCGCAACCCCACTGCGAGCGGCGCCATCAAAGTTGAGTTTAAACCATGAGGGGGAAGGGGTTGACCATCTAGTGTTGAGCCTCTCCATCTTTTTAGAATTGTCATATCGAAGGAAGTCGTCAGGAGGATTCCATATCCTAACCTAATTACAATCCATCTCTAGAGAAATGTTGTATATTTTATAATTAAATGGTTTTAAATGATTGGGATTATGAAAATAAAAAGCACTATAAAATTCTATTTTAAATTAAAACATATGTAAATTATTATTGTTTGTAAGCTATGAGATTATAGTTCAAGATCTATTAGCTTAATATAATAAAACGTAACTTAATTCTAATATATAATTATTGTAGAAGAAAATTAAAATATAACACCAAGATATTATTAATTAATAGGTTTCTATTATATGTTTCCAAGTCTAGAATGTAGTATTAGTAATTTTTGTCATGCTAAAAGTTAATCTTACTTTTCAAAAGTAATTTGTGGTTGTTGGGAATGTTTTCCATCCATAGATTCAATTTGAGGAAAGAAATTCATTTTGAATTTTAACTTTAAGAAGTTTGACTATGTTCTTATAGTTTTTTGAATTAATTTGACATTCTTCTTAGCCAAATGATGCACTTCAAATAATATGAAGCAAAAATATTTGACAAAGTTTTTGTGGGTTGTTTGGGCACAACCTATATGTGAGAGGAGGCTATGATACTCAAAATCCTTTTCATTTTTAATGAGAATATTGGGTAAGTGTAGTTCACCCTTAATTTCTATTATTTTAATTAGTCACAACAAGGGCCTCTACAACTAGTAATGCAAAGACTCATGCATATCTAAAATGACAACTTCTCAAAAGAGTGTCAACATTCCCCAACACTTCAAAATCCATAGACAAGAACAAAGTCTCAAGAAAAATACAACAATAATTTATGTCTCTTCCCTTCCATCTTAGCTTATTCTTAGATGATGTCTTCATGCAACTCAAGCAAGTACTCAATAGTCACATTAAGGTTTTCAACGAGTTCAAGACCTTACATGTATTATAACTAGTTTAGTCTATATGCATCTTTTGTGTTCTTATGCCCATTGATATTTAGATCTTCCAATTAAATTGTTTATGGAAGCACTTGTCTATTGTATGAATAAGTAAGCATCGAACAATAACTAGTTTAAAAAAAAACTCAAAAATGATTTTTTTAATTTTAAGCTAGAGAACTCATCAAATAAGCAATTGTTTAAATAGTAATTCTATTGTAATTTTTTGGTGTATTAAAGAGAATTATTTTTAATGCTATTGTAGTCTAAAAAAATAAATTCATCAAGTATTTGGTCTAATTATACAAAACATCTATTTGGATGAAGGGTTAAATTTGTATATATAAATTCATTTTTTTATCAAATGGTGATAAGAATAAATGATTTAGTGAACAAATTTTAGTTGGTTAATTCTAAGCACAAACAAAAATATAACGAATTTATTAAACATATTGCATACTTGGATATTCTTTAATTTAAATGATTTGTTATTGATTAGGATCCAACCCATCTCAATTTTCTTTAGGATCACTATATTGTAACCTATTCCATAATTTCTAACACGTAGACTTATTTTACGTGTTTTTGCTAAACTTCTTTAAAATGAAATTCGATTTTTTCTAGATTAGTTATATTATTTCCAATAATCATATAGGTATAGTTATAAAAATGCAATATGGTAAATGATGCTTACAGTACGTCAATGGTCACTACTTGTTTTATTATGAATTGTAAACTTTCTCTTTAAGAATTTACAATGAATTAAATTATTCTATTCATATTTTAAAAATTATATCAACATTTAGAACTTTAGATTCTCATGACCATAATACAAATTTAGAAGCATATGGAAAAAAAAAAGGGCAATGCCAACTAACAAATTTAGACTTTGAAGGTGTCTATTTTCTATAACATTTATTTATTTATTTATTGTCTGGTATTTGTAAGATATGCTTTTAATTATTATTATGTTTTTAATATATGGTATAAAGTTAAAACTTCATTGCAGATTATAAGATAAGTGTTTGAACTTTCCAATTGATGACACGAAATATATTAATTGTTTAAAATTAAGTTAATGAATTGCCTCTTTTAAAATAATTGTTACTACATGTAATCCATATATATTTGAGAAGAAATGGATACAGATATATAACCATACATGTAATTATAGTTGTTTGCATTTCTTAAAATTCTTGTTCATACTATCCACATCTCATCAATTTCACAAGTCTCAGTAATTGTTTTTGTTTTTAATTATTTTCTATAAATAAGTTACATCATATATAAGAAAAATGCATAGACAAGAACACATTTGTATAGTATTATCAAAAGATAAATCAAGACATGTTAAAATACTTTATTAAAAAATTATAGATGATTTATTCTACCAATTTTATTCATACTTATAATATTTAAAATATATATAATCTTAAAAAGAAAATACTATACAAACTTCTATATAGCAAGCGTCTCAATTAATTCTATACAATACTAGTCCCAAAGTCTCCAAATTGGCCGCTTCATAAATAATTCTGTTAAATATTAACCACTCATATTTCGACCAATTGTTAGGCTTAATACATTAGATTAGTAGCATAAGTGAAAGCATCACATGTTATTTTATTTCCTAAAATATCGTGATTCAAATGCATGAGGGTGTGATTTGAATAAAAAGATATATTAAAAGTCGATAAAGAATTTTATTCTACATTTATTGATAAGGACGAATCCTCCATAAATTGATAGACATGAATATTTTATTATATAAAATGAATAGGTGAAGATAAATAGATTCTCTTTTTATTTATTTCTATTATTTTATATATGTTTTAATTATTATAGATTTGATGTTTTAGTGTATAATTTATCTTATTTTGTATTCATTAATTTCATTTAAAACATGGATTGGATGAAATTTTTATATAGTCTGTATTTAAATCTAATTGTGGATGTGGATCAATCTTGCTGATAGTTATGCTCCCAAATACTTGTTATAATTAAACTCTTTTTTTTTTTTAAACTTGTTTGAGTTAATTGTTTTAGGAAAATTGATTGTTTCTTGTAAGCTTGAATATCAAATACTTTGAATTGAGCACCAAGAATCTTGCATTAATGACATGACCTAGGTTGTGAGTACATGATTAGATGCATTTGGATGTTAGATATCATTCACACTACATAAATATTCACAATTTATATCACACACACTACACATTGATTCATCATCTAAGCATCACGTGTCTTTTATCAACTTGTCTTCCATATGGTTTACCAAATATGGGGATCAACAATTGTCAAGAAAGTTGAAATGATTTTCTTTTATCTACAATAGACTCTTAAAGGCATTTTCTAACACCATCAAGTTTCACACAGAGGTGGAAGTGAAGCACATAGATATTGACACATAGAAGAGCAAAGAAAGTGGTCATAAGCCAATGTCTTCAAATAAATTCATGAGTGCAACCACATCCAAAAGTAGATTAGAGTCCTTAACCAAGTCTGTGATAGTTAAAACAATTTTGATTCAATGTAATATCTTTGATTATAGGGTATGTGCAGGATCATGGTGGGCCAAACTAGGCCCTTAAGCGGCTGCCAATTTAGAAAAACATAGTTAGACAACTTGACGTAAAAAATTGAATAAGTTATCAACATTATTTCAAAAATATGTAAGAATAGAATCTATAGAAATTTGAATTTATTTTCTAAGATACTAGTTGTTTTCTGATAAAAAAATCTATTTGGCAAAAATTTGAAATTTCAATCCAATAGTACTAAAATTTTAGGAAAAAGATAAGAAGCAGGTGTTTGTCTGACCACCCTAACAATCAAATCATAATATTTTTTTATAAGATTTTAGATATAAGTAGAAGACTTATGTCCAGATGTGACACATATTTTTCATAATTAAAAAAAAATAAAAATTAATTATGAATTTTTTAGTACAACTTTTTAAAAATATTAAAAATTGTATATCTGGCCACCAGAACTTGGTAAAAAATTTATGAAATTCATTTTTTTTTAATCCTATAGTATATGAAACATAGAATGTGATGCATGTTTTGGATTCTAAAAATGTGATACCATTTGAAAGTTATAGATGTTTTTCAATTAGCTATCAATAAGGACTTTGGTCGTAATTCAAATAGAAAATGAATAATAATTATTTATTAAATTCAAAATAAGGCATAATTTATATAGGTGGGAAGATGAGGATATTCTTAAAAAACCCTTTTTGTTTTATCAATTTAGGTAAAAAAAAGTCGTTAGCCACATGGGTGAAGTTTGGAAAAGCAAGGAAGACTCCTAAACACGTTTTTTTGTGTTGACTTTCTAAGTTTGGCATGTCCTAGCCAAATCCCAAAGCAATCCCGAGGCTATAGATTTTTGTCAAAGGTAACGAATATCAGATATATCTGCAGATAACAAATATCCGATATTATTGGAAATCATTTTTTTGTTAGTTTATTTCTATAAATATGATATATATAATATAAAATATATCATAATATATAATATATTATATTACTATTATGTATAATAATTAAAATATTATTTTATATATTTTATTCAAAATATAAATATTTATATATATTACTAATACATATAAAATAATATAATTAATGATATTAATATATATATTAAAAAACATATATATATATATCCTGATATAACATTTTATATTAAATTGTTGGTAATGATATTGTGGATGTGGTGGCTAGAGAGTTTTTTGGTTCCTGCTCTCTTTTGAAAGAACTCAATGCCACTTTTTTTTGTCTTGATCCCCAAGAAGCTGGATGCCAACTGCTTCCAGGATTTTAGACCTATCAGTTTAAGTAATTCGATCTATAAGATCTTTACCAAAATTCTAGTTTTCAGATTGAAGAGTATTCTTCCGCTCCTGATCTCTAAACATCAAAATGGGTTTGTGCCTAGGAGATATATTTTGGACTCTATAATTGTGGTTCATGAGAACATCCATTCGCTCTCCATCAACAGGAAACCTGGTTTTTTACTCAAGCTTGATCTGCTCAAAGCCTATGATCGGGTTAACTGGAATTTCTTTATCAAAATTCTACAGTCTTTTGGCTTTTGTGATCACTTCATACAATTGGTGAATCAATGCATCTCTACTCCAAAATTTTTGGTGCTGGTCAATGGTTCTCCTTCAAGTTTCTTCTATAGGCATAAGGCAAGGAGATCCCCTCTCCCCGTTTCTTTTTATTTTGATGAGTGAAGCTCTCAGCAAGATTATTTAGAGAGAAACTATGACTAGTAAACTCAAAGGGCTTCGCCCCTCTTCTCAGGCCCAAATTTGTTCCCATCAGCAATTTGTCGATGACACTCTTCTTATGGGTGGAAGTTTCGTTTCAGAAGCCAAGTCATTAAAGTATCTTCTCAATCTTTATGAGTGTGGCTCTGGGCAAAATATTAGTTTACCCAAGAGTTCTATTTTTTCCCGTAATACTGGGTAAGTGCACCAAGATGGTGTGCAAAAAGGGGGGTATAAGTAGACACTTTTTTCTTTCTTTCTGAAATCAGGTAAAATTCAACTTGGAGGAGAAAGTTGAGAATCATCCACTCAAGATATGAAGATACTCAAAGAACAAAGATTGTAGTAATATGAATCTACTTTCCAAACTACTAATTTTTTTCAAAATTGGATAGGATTAAGGAGGTCAAATCCTTCATGCACGAAAAATAGACCCTGATTTTTTCTTAAAAGCATAACATAGTGTCTGACATACGCATCAAAAAAGTCATAGTTAGATTTAGTAGTTTGACAAATCCTATGGCAGAAAGATAGTTAAGAGTGAGCACTAGAAGTTGAGTATTTTTTTGTAATTTTTTGTTAAGTATTTTTTTTTTATGATTTTTCCAATTGAGCACATCCTGAAAATTAGGAACCTATTCGTGCGCAAAGCATAACTTGCACCAAAACAATCGAAAATGCAATTTTTTTTTATCAAGTGCACTATAATAATATATAAAGTTTTTAAAATTTGGATAAGTAGATCAAAAGTTATTAAAAAAATGGTACACGTATGTCTTTGAGAACTATTGAGACACTGGTAAAAGAAATTCAATAATAATGTTATTGTTGTTCATTTTTAAAAAAAAAATATGGTTAGAAAGCTTAGAAGATGGGTGAAAATACGGTGGCAATTTTAGAAATATCCACTTGATGAAGTGTAAACCTGATGATGACAAAGTCGAGAAACCAAGTTCATAAAACAAAACATGTCAAAAAGGAGGCAAATGGAGGGAAATCAAACCTCCAAACTGCAACTTTGTCATCCAAGCCGATTCACAAGCCTAAACAAACAAGAGCGTGTACGAGGTTTCATTTGAATAATAACCACGTACGAGGTTCCTTTTGAATAAGAACCGCGTACGCAGTTCTGCCTGTGATACTCTAACACAAAGAAATTAATGTGTATGTTTAAAATGTGTGTGTGTGTGTGTGTGTGTGTGTGTGTGTGTGTGTGTGTGTGTGTGTGTGTGCATACATATATGTATATGTATAATATGTATATATGTAGATATTGTATGTATATATGTATATATAATATGTGTATATATATACACACACACATACGTATGTATGTAATATGGATGTATATGTATATAATATGTGTATGACATATGTATGTTTATAATATATATAATATGTATGTATGTGTATTATCTTTTGATATTTTATGTGTATTATATGTATATGTATATGTGTATGTACATGTACATGTATTTTAATATATATTATCTTTTGACATCTTATTGTATATTGTATTCTCCTCTCTCTCTCTCTCTCTCTTAGGACCCCACATAATTCCCAATGACATCATGTAAGGTCCCTTAGCACACACATGACCCCTTAAAACCATATTATGTCCTAAGCGGTCATATGATGTTCTAACACATGTGCGGCCCCATTATGACCCTACATGATGCACAATGATGTCATAGGACCCCTTAAGACCATCTATGATATCTTAAGGGGTCATATTGTGTCTTAAGAGGTCATATGATGTTGTAACACATGCGTGGATCAATTAGGACCCCACCTGACTCCTAACAACATCATGTGGCATCTCTTCCTCTCTCTCTCTCTCTCTCTCCCCCCCCCCTTAGGACCCCACATAACACCACATGACCCTTTAGGAGCATATGATGTCCTAAGGGGTCATACAGTGTTCTGAGGTGACAAGATGAACCATTATTATAATATAAAAAGCAGTACCAATACTGCTTACAAATTCAACACCTAAGGGGTCATATGGTATCATAAGGGATCATAGGACACCATATGACCCCTTAGAACACCATACGACCCATAAGGACACCATATGGTGTCGTAAGGGATCATATCGTGTCTTAAGGGATCGTAGGACACAATATGACCCATAACAATACCTAAGAGGTCATATGGTATCCTAAGGGGTCATAGGACACTGTATGACCCCTTAGGACACAATATGACCTCTAACAACACCTAAGGGGTCATATGGTGTCCTAAGGGGTCATAAGATACCATATGACCCCTAAGGACAACATACATCCCATAACAACACCTTATGGTGTCGTAAGGGGTCATATGGTGTCCTAAGGTGTCATAGAACACAATATGACCCCTAACAACACCTAAGGGGACATATGGTGTCCTAAGGGGTCACAAGATACCATATGACTCCTAAATACACCTACGACTCATAACGACACCATATGGTGTCCTAAGGGGTCATAGGTCAGAATATGACCCCTTAGGACACAATATGACCCCTAATGACACCATATAACCCTAATGTGGTGCTCTAAGGGGTCATGTGGTGTCTTAAGGTCTCTCTCTCTCTCTCTCTCTCTCTCTCTCTCTCTCTCTCTCTCTCTCTCTCTCTCTCTCTCTCTCCCTACCTCCCTCCCTCCCTCCGGACCCCACATAACACCACATGCCCTTTTAGGAGTATATGATGTCCTAAGGGGTCAAGATGACAAGATGGCATTATGGTGTCGTAAGGTGCCAAGATGAACCATTATTACAATATAAAAATCAATACCAATATTGCTTACAAGAATAACAAACCAACATGCTTCCCCTCTCTCCCTTCCTCCATACCCCCTCCCTCCCTCCCTCCCTCTCTCTCTCTCTCTCTCTCTCTCTCTTCTTCTCTCCCTCCCCACTCTTTCTCTCTCCCACCCCCTTTATCTCCCTTACTTTCCCATCGCCCCCCCCCCCCCCTCTCTCTCTCCCTCTCTCCCTTAGGACCCCACATAACACCTAATGACATCATGTGACCCCTTAGCACACCACATGACCCTTTAGGAGCATATGATGTCCTAAGGGGTCATAAGGTGTCCTAAGGTGGAAAGATGAACCATTGTTACAATATAAAAAGCAGTACCAATAATGCTTACAAAAATAACAAATCAGCATGCTCCCCCTCTCTCCCTTCCTCCATACCCCTTCCATACACAAATTCAACTTGGTAAATAAATTCTTTATCTAAAAAATTGGCTGCAAGCCTCGCAAGTTATTTATAATTGGCAAAAATTTCATTATCACCCACTTTTCTTGTGTAGAAAAAATCCAGAAACACTTTCAAGCTTTCTCCTTCTACCTCCTCCACTATCACTTCTACTCTTTCGTTCTCCATGAAACCTACAATCTAAAACACAATACTTTCTCCTCCCACCTCTTTCATCACTATATTCTATTTAGCCATCTTGTTATATACCACTTGGAACATAATAATCTTATCTCCCACCTCCTTTATCACAATCACTCTTTTCTTTTGAACCATCAAATCCCCTTCAAACATGACCTGAAAAACATCTGACCTGTTCACCTGCCAATATATTATAAAACAAAAGATAATGGAATGTCCTTAATCTGAGCTCTCTCTCTCTCTCTCTCCATCTCCCTCCCTTTTCCTTCACATTTTCTTTACTACAAGTAACGTGTATGGAGTTTTGATAAGTTAAAAGCACATACGAGGTATTGGGAATATGGATGTTGGCCTGCTGAGAAATTTTAGGACTAAAAGCACACACAGAGTTATTGAACATACTACGTACATGGTTCTTGGACATACTTTTAGTTTCCCAATAGCCTCAACGACCTCAGAAGAAGTTTTTGAGGTCATTGAAGGCCCCACTACAACTGTTACTACATTTCTGTGACAATTTTATATGTAGAAGTAAGTGAAATTTTTGTTTTGCATGATCTCAAATGATTGAATTCTTGTTCTTATTAGTTTGGTCAATGTTATTGTGATTGTTTAATAGTTTTGATTTAAAAAAATAAAGATAATTCTCAATTTTATGGTTATTTGATTGTTTAAGAACTTTTCTTTGCATATATATGTAATATGATTCTATTTAGGACAACCGATATTAACGATAAGAAAGAACAAGCGAGGAACGATGGAACAACGAGAGGTTGAAAAAGAAAGAAAAAGACATTGTATGAAGAAATTAATGACATAAGAACAATGGGACAAGAAGGTACATCATCCTCAACATCTCATTTTGATTCACCAAATGAACATAATGCAATTGAAGAAGAGATCACAATGAATAATCAAACAAACGATGAAGATGTACCAACAACATTTGATTTACCGTATGAACCTAATGCAATTGAAGAAGATACCAAATTGAATATTCAGTTAAATGATGAACATACATCAACTCTATTTGATGTGATGAATGTACCTAATGCACACTATGCACCGATGTTAACATCTCCTAGAATCATTCGTAGGAAACCAAAGTATCTAATTGACATTGATGAGAATATTTTGAAGCCAATGCCCGATAAAATGAATGAACGAACCTGTAGGAGAATGGTTAAAATAATATGACAAAACTATTTTGAAAACTTAAATCAAACTGCAAGATGCCAATTAATTGCTGAAATGATTAAAAATTTAAATTTTAGAGAGATAATGAAAATTCTAGGCCTAAGATCATCTGAAAGTAATAGTGAAATAACTATTGTGAGAGATGCATATCAAGCTATTGGTTCAAAATAACGTACTAAAGATTCTAATGTTAGTCGGCATGTTTTTTAAAAAAGATCGTTTGATAAGAAAAACAAATAAGTCATTAAACATAAGTAGAGCAACATTACGTAAAGCATTAGATAGGCAGGAGAAAATAGAGGATCCTAACAATAATTCTTTGGGCGTTCTCGGGTAGACTACCACACAAAGACAAGGTTGTTGTTGATGCACTAAGAACATTAATTGAAACTTTTTGGCACAATAACACAAGGGTTTCACCTAACCAAAGAGATGTTGTTAGAAGGCGAATTAGATATAGAAATCGTGAGCCACATGCCAAACACTATTTGGATATGACTCAAACAAAATTTTATGAAAGATTCCTTCAAAAGTTTCCTCAAATAAGAATTAGTTAAAGGTTTTTTTAAATGGAAAAACCTTTTTATGTTAAGATTAATCATGTACGCACCACGTGTTGTTGTATGATGCATATTGAATTTTCCATGCACTATGATATTTATCATCATATATGTTGTACTTTTCACACTAATGATGTTGTGCACGAATGAAATATACAACCACCTCCTAAGTCACCACAAGAATTTATTTCAAGTGTGTTATATAAAAGAGATGATGGTTGCATTTATTATAAGATGATGTGTTTGAAAGGTTCATGTGCTACATGTGGTTGTTTGCAACATTTGCCAAGATGTCTACATTTGGATAACACACATGAAATTGGTAAGAAACCAGTATCTTTTAGAAAGTACAAGATAGTGACATATGGGGTTAAAGATGGAAAATAATTGAAGAGAGGTGAGTTAGTGAAAAATGATATATGTGTAGCTGATTTTATAAGAATGTTTAAGGAGAAACTAGTTTATGAGTACATAATGCATACACATAGAGCTCGATGGTTAGATGAGCAATTCAAGTTATGCAAGGACACATTTCCTCTTGGTACCATTGTCTCTATAGTTCATTTTGCTGAAAATTATACACTACAACCTCAAAATGAAGTGCAATCTATGTATTACCATTCTACACAAGTTTCTATTTTTGTACACATAGCATTCATGCATGCAGATGATAGCACAAAGGAGGATAGAAAGATTGTAAGAGAGTATCACTTCTACATAAGTGACGATCGTACACATTCCTCGGCGTTTGTGCAAGGATTCTTTAAATTTTTCTATGATAGTTTAAGGGAAAGGAACATACAATACAATCAACACATAATGTGGTCAGATAATTGCACCTCGCAATTCAAAAATGCAAAGATGTTCTATTGGTTGAGTAGGATGCATGCGACAAGTGGTGTACAAATTTTTTGAAATTTCATTAAGGCTGGACATGGAAAGAGAGAGCATGATGGTGCATGAGCATGAGTAAAAAGAGCCCTAGCTACAAAAGAATTGAATTATTAAGGTGGTGCTGAGTTGACAGATGCAACAACAATTGTTTGATGGTGTAACTCTACAATGGGACCAGGTAATGCAGGTACGTCAATGGTTTATAGATATTTTTGATTGATCACTTAATCTGACATTGAAAAATATCAAGATTGTTGTACAGTTGCAAGATACAGTGACATGCACTCATTTCGAAGTTCAAATTCAAGTTCACCGGTAATTTATACTACATAGATTGTGTGTTTTTTCTCTTCATGTCTGTATTTTTTTGTGGGAAGAATGTGAATCACAAGAGTGGGTTGACAAATGGTCTTGAATACTATTGGTTCCCATTGATACCTATCGAATTCCCAGAGCACTGCAATTGAACCAGATGGAAGCATAAGTTGATTTCGATCATGTATCCGACCTAGTGGAACCAGGTGATTTTTTGGGTAAATTTTATTGCAAGAATTTTTTTTGGCTCATTTTGTTACATCAAACATTAATTTTGGTATTAATTATCATTCTATAATATGCAAGTCATGTGTACACAGTTGTTGCAGAAGACAACAATGAAGAAGGAACAAATTACTTTTTGTGTCGTTGTATTGAGCCTAAGAGAAAATTGATAGCCACAATCATTGATGGAGAGGGTATTGAGTATCGAGTAGGGTCTGTTGTCGTGACAGGCACATGGCTTAGGAGATACCCTATCAAGAATTTTGATGTTTGGTTGTTCGAGGACTTTGAAACACACAAACATATTCTTCATTTCTCCAAACTTGTTGTTGCAACAAATATTCATTCGATTAAGTATCGTGGTAGACCTCATAACAAGATTTTATGGAAAGTTCGTGAATCTGACCACAAGGCAATAATTGACACATGGGTTAGAACCTATCTAGAAGGCTCACTTGATTTATTCTACGGTTCAGGGTAGAATCATTTTGAGAATTTTGTATATATCATCGGCAAATTATTCTATATTAGTTTTTTGTATATATAAATGCCCATGAGTTGATTCGTACATATTTAGGGGCATAATTTTATACATTTAAATGGCCATGCGCTGATTTGTACATATTTAGATGCCAAATTTTGTATATTTAAATGACGATGAGATGATTCGCACATATTTAAATGACGATGAGATGATTCGCACATATTTAAATGACAAATTTTATATAAAAGCCCATGAGATGATTTGTAAAACATTTTTTTGAATATATGTGACTATGTTTTGTGACTATTTTTTGAATATATGTGAATATATGTGACTATGTTTTGAATATCTTAAGGGTTTTGAGTTTATGTGATGTGATGAGGTCAATCATGACCATTCTTGATTATACTTCAAGTTGCTTCAACCCACCAATGACACACTCCTACTCCACAAACCCCATCCAATCAAGGGACATTCTTTAGATAGGTCACACCAACATAGATTCACTCAAGACCAAACATTTCAACCCCAAACACCATACCAACAGACCATAACCAAACTTCAATTTCTTTCTATAATCATGTGCCCAGCAAGAAGATAATGGGTCTTCATCCAAAAAACCTTTTGTCCAAGCTGATACCGCTGCAACCTTTTGTCCAAGCTTCATCCAAAAAACCTCTGCCATCTTTAGATCCTTGGGTCTAAAACTCTCACCAATTTGGTTTCACTATCATTTGGGGTAGGATATTGTGGTATAGTACATTTGAACAATAATGATGGGAAAGAGATTAGAGAAACCACCAAATACACCGAATAGTTTGAGCAAAAATTAACCGTATTAATTATAAATAATCATATATATATATCAAAATGCACAATAATCAACACAATGAACAAATTATGTATGTATCGAATATGCCTATCAATATCAATGAAAAGCACAATAATGAACGCAATGCACATTTATTGGATTGATTATCAATATTTATATATATCAAAAAAGGCATATATGCCAAGTCAATACAAGTTTTACAAAAATGTGGCATATGCCATGTCCAAATAGATATACAATAAAAATGTAGAATATATCTACATGTACTGGTCATTTAATGACCACAAATAACACTATATGATCCTATATTTGTGGTGTATCATCAAAATTGAGCCTCTTTGATTCAGTGCACAACTTTGTAGATGGCTGCACAACCACAATTCAAAAGCCAAGTTAGAATCCTTTTGTAGAAAATAGTTCACAATTATTAACATAACTATGCATTTAACCATTATTTCTTTGCAATTGAAATGTATATTATCTCATTTGCTGATCTAGGATCTACTGTCTTCTTTGTCTTCTCCTTGCTAGTCTTAGGAGTTTTCTTGAACACATACTTAAAAGGATACAAGTTATGGCTGAACCGCGAAGGGGCCTATTATAGATTAAATACAATTAATACAATATACCAACATATATAGATCAAAAACACTAAAATCTACAATATAGAGAACAAAAGTGTACCGGAGCCTCAAATGCTTCTCCAGTAGACTGAGGAGTGCTCACCATTGATTGAGCAATTGTGGCTATCACCTATACAAAAAATGATTAAAAATTAAATACAGTTAATATAATGATAATATTGTAGGTTAAATACAATTAATGCAATATATAAAACAAAAGTGTACCAAAGCTTGAGATGCTTCTCTAGTACATGGAGGAGGGCTTGCCATTGATGAAGCAGCTATGGATATTTCCTATATGAAAAATGATAAGATTATAATCTAGTACAATTTAACATGTACATGTGCATATAATCATCAAATCAATAAACTAAAGTAGAGATACATACCTCCGACCTCTCTCGATCCTTGGGCGTATCAGGTGCATTCAACAATTCTACAAAGCCCAATGGCCGCTGTATATAAAACAGACAAAAAACACTAATCTATCTACAAATTCTAACTAAGACAATTTCAACCTTTTAAAATAATTGTACAATTAAAAATGTGTTCAATTACCTTCTTCCCACATTTAGGCATCGTCGAGGATTTCTTTCACTGAGGACGAGGCCTAGACACGGAGGGGGTACCCTAAAACAAACAAAATTAACACGAGATATTAGTAGATAATATTAAATAGAATTTAACAAATCTAAAAATAAATGACTTGCATATTCCATCAAAAGAATACATAAAATAATATGTACAAAATATGATACCACATAGCTTTGTAGGCCAAAATCAATTGCTGAGAGCGTGACATCATCAATGTGGTACATTTGGTCCCCTATCAATGCCTACAAAACAAAAAATTGTCAAGCATTAAAGAGAGTATATCTTATAATTTTTTTTGAATTCAAAGTACTATTCTATTTTAACATGTTACAAAATTTATACCTCAGGCGTCGAAGTTGTAGCTGCAATAACCGCGAGAGGAATATTTGATGGTGTATTAACACCAACTACTACATCCTAAAATGCATATTGTTTGTATCAATTTAAACTGAACTGTAAATAAAACTTCATTTATAATTACAAATTTTAAGTGACTAATAAATAAAATGTTATGAATTCAAATCAACACACCTGTGTCTGCGACTGACTAGCAAACAATGTTTCCATCAATTCATCCATCAACACCACATCCTCAGTCGTGCAGGTCTGACATTTTCTCCCACAAATTGTGCATAGATGGGATGTGGAATCATCTGCACTCACCTCGACATCCATATCTATGCATATGCCTGAGCAAGAGGGGCACACATGCTCAATGGGTTGACTAGTGCCAACTGTCTCAGCTAATGGGTCATCGTTTGGGCCAAGCAGGTGTGCTAATTGTGTCTCATGCTGGATTATCACATCAGTCAATGTTGTGTCCACCTAAAAAGTCTGTAGCTCCATTGAATCTTTAAGGGTTACTAGGATTGTCACATGCACCTTAGGTTTGGGTGCTAGGGGGTGACGACTCTATCGGTCTATTACCCTATGCGCTCCAGGTCTATCTTGGGCAGAGCTGCCACCCCTACCATGGAACTCTCTCATATCAAAATAATTAGGCCACTCATTGAGGACAAACTCACAATATAATTTCCTCAAAAAATATAATGGAATGTCAAAATTATTACAAGGTGGTTCATCAAAGACCATCCACCACCTATTCCAAAAAAGATTCTTCATCTGCACATTGGTACACCAATTTATGGGAAACCTCTTTTCATTAAGAGGTAAGGACTCACCAGTTCTAGAGTCAACAAAAAGAGCACATATTTGTGTGTTACTTATGTTTTTTCTTTTCACTGCATCATATGATAACCCATTAGCATAATAAGTGCGACACCTATCCCTATAGTTTCCCCATTTTGTAATCTGACTCAAAACTATAGTGGCACCACTAGCCAATGTTTCTAGGCTAGTGGCAAGGGATAAATGATGCTCAAGCTCAGATGTTTTCAATCTATTAATCAGTCTATTTATTTTAGCAATGTTTTTCCTTAACTGATTAAGCAAATCCTCCTATGTAGTTGTTGTACGATCTAAAGGAGGAGCCAGAGGTGTATCTTGAGGGTTTTGCTATGGATTTTGTTGTGGGGTTTACGGTGGGTTTTGAGGTGTGTCTTGTTGTGGTTCTGGATTTTTAGAATTTGATATTGGTAACAAAAAATTAAAAAAACTAATCAAAATCAATGAATTTAAATTGAAAACGTAAATAAAATTTATCAGATGTGCAAAAATAAATAAAAAAATACATAACCGACCACTTTCCATGGTGTCTGGGTGTGAAAATATGTAGCCCATGCATGGTTTGGAACAAAAAAACCAATTAAAACTCGCTCTCAGTCGTGGAAGAAAAGAATATAATTGACTGTAAAAAAAATAAATTTATTGACAAGGACCGTGTATGAGATCCTTTAGGAACTAAAACCACGCACGAGGTCCTAGTTCCTAAAGGATCGCATATGCGGTCTTATTTCGTAAAGGACCGCATACATGGTTTTGTCCGTTTAGGCTCAGACACAATGAACCTAACCGTGTACGGGGTTTTTTAAAATTTTAAAACTCCAAACGTGGTTGCTATTTTTTAACTTTTTTTTGGTGTGTGTCCACTTTTTTGCACACCATCCTAGTGCACACACTCTACTCTTGGTCATAGGTAGACTAAGATTGCAGATATTCTGGGGTGAAAGTTAGGATCTTTGTCTAACTCCTATCTTGGATTACCTCTTTGTTCCTAACCGACTCCTGATGTTTTTTGGTCCAATTTGCTTGATTGGTTTCAGAATAAGTTGGCAGGTTGGAAAGGTGCTCTTTTGAGCCAAGCTGGTAAGCTTCATCTCATCAAGGCCTCATTACAGAACTTACTGGTCTATCCTATGAGCCTGTTCAAATTTCCTTCAAAATTTTCTCAGCGAATTGAAATAATTCAAAAGAATTTCTTATGGATTGGTACTAAATCCAAAAACCACCTTCATCTGGTGGCTTGGGAATAGATCTGTTTGTCGAAGAAACTTGGTGGTCTAGTTGCTCTTAGGCATATTTGTGATTTCAATAAATCCCTTATGGAAAAGAAGCTTTGGAGGTTCCTGAAGGAATCCAATGAATGGACATCCATTGTCCATCGTAATTATCACATTAATGGTCTTCAAAGTGTGCTAGAAGACTATAATTTGCCTCTTGCTACCTTAGCTCCGTGGGGAAACTTCTTCAACACCAAAACTATAAATTCTACAAGGAACTAGATGGATTCTTGGGGATGGTAGAAAAATTCAATTTTGGGACGACTGGTGGGCTAGAGATGTCTACTAATTAACTTTTAATGGGCTGCTCAATTTAGAGAGAGATGTATGAGGAAAATTGGTTCCTGGGTTGGATCAATCTTATTGGTCTGGACCCTTCCTTGCTTCCTCTCTAGACTTGGCTCTCCTTTATTCATATCCCCTCCTTCCCTGTGGAGGACTCTGTGGTGTGGAGTGGATCTTCTTTAGGAGGGTTCTCTATCTCTAATGCCTTTCATCTTCTCACGAGATCCTTCTCTCCTGCTCCTTTCTGGTCTTGCATTTGGAACTAGCTGTTGATTCCCAAGATTAATATTTTCTTTTGGCTCTTCATGCAGGATAAAGTTATCTCAATTGATAGTTTGTGTAAAAGGAGAATGGCTATTCCCAATAGACGTTTCTTGTGCAAGGAAGATGCTGAAGATGTCTCCTATTTGCTGCTCCATTGTTCCTTCTCCAGGGATGTTTGGGCATATTTTTTTGAATTTTGGGGTATTTGGTGGTGCTTTCCTAGTAATACTCATGATTGTTGGGCCCAGTGGATTTGTCCTTCGAATAACCCCTCTCTCAAAATTTTATGGAGCTTTATGCTACCTCATTAAGCATGGGGATTGTGAAAGGAAAGAAACAATCAAATCTTCAGGGATTGAGTCTTCCACCTTGTTGGTTTCTCACAGGATTTCGAATGGTATCAAGGATTTTTTTTTATCTTGTTGCCCTTCACGTAAGGGTGAACCTCCTTTATTACCCTGTCATAGGATTTGGATATCATGAAAAGGTGGCATATCAAATGAGACATTTCTGTTCCTACGGGTAAGTTAAAAAAAGCTAGGAACAATGTTGTTTGGACCCCCCTCCTAGTGGGTGGATCAAAATCAATGTTGATGGGGCGACCAAGGGTAACCCTGGGCCGACGGGCTATGGGGGATTTGCTCAGAACCACAATGGTAATCTAGTCATGGTAGTGGCACTCCTTTGGGAACCCAGACAAACAAACTCATCGAGGCTAATGCCACTTACATTGGACTACACATGGCAATCAGGGAAGGGTTCATGAAATTCTAGCTGGAGAGTGACTCAATGAATATCATTAAGTGTATGAATAAGAAATCTGATCCTAGCAAGATGATCAAACACCTAATTAAGGAGTGCCACATCATGATTGATAAACTAGATGATTTCAAAGTCTCCCACATGTATAGGGATGGTAATATGGCGATAGACCACATGGGAAATTTTGGTGTGGATTGCATCGAGGCTCGGTGGTGGACAAAAAGGGGAACTTTCCCGAAAAACTTGTGTGATCTGATGAGAAAAGATGCCACTTGTATTAGCCATTCATTAATCATTAATGATGATAGGTAGGATTTTGAATGGTGTGTTTTGGTGGGATTTGTTTTCAGATCCCAATTTCATAATTCCTAGACCTTTCTTCAACACCTAGTTCTGCATTTTGTGGGTCTGGTTTGCTATGTATACCTCGAATTATAGAGATGGAGTGGATGGGTGGGGACAAAAATAGAATGGAACCCACATCTTATGAAAAATGAAAGAAGAATACATACCTTTGGAATTAAATATCTGATTGGGGTCTTGTTCCCTATCTTGAGAGACTCCATGGGAATGATCCCAAAAATACTGAAGCTTTTGTAAAAGGATGGAATAAGGGCATTCTCACAGCATTTGGGATAGAGTTCAAAATTGATGAGGCTTTCATTGCTAATATCACGGGCATGCAGATGGAAGGAAAGAAATTCTATTGTGAGAGGAAGTCGGCTGAGGAGGTTATATCCATCTTCTTTGATAAGAAAAGTGAAAGAGATAGGGTTCGCAAGGTGACGGATGTTGGGTATAACATGAAAGATTTGTAGACCCTATGGGTGGATATGACATAAGTAATTATGAGGTACATTACCATTGATGGTTGCTTTGCTAGCATATTTTCTTATCATTTCATGATTCTTAATCATTTTAGGCATGGTAAAAGGATTTCCATTCCCTTTTATTTGCTTTCTTCCTTGGAGCAAAGTCTGGCTAACCATGCCAAGAATCCGGTTAACCCTGTGTTACATGAATGATTAATTGTTATTATCATGGACTATGCTAAGGCTAATGAGTTTAAGCCTTCCCTGGCTATCAAAAACCAAATGTTGACCACCAACTGTAAGGTGTAGGTAGTGTCAAATACGGATATGGAGGGAGAGGAGAGTGGAATGGCCATGGATTGGAGGGATATTAAGACCATGACTATTGTCCTAGTCAAGTGGAGGATCCCACCCACATGACCCCTGGGATTGGTAGTAGTAGGAGGAACAAACATCCCAAATGGGTGGCTAGTAAATATAAGACTCTTGGAGCCAAACCACAGGATTCTGACCCACCAAAATCTAAAAAAAACTGTCGGGGAAGTTCGGTTATGACAAGGGAAAGGAACAAGAAATTAAGGTTGAAATCCCTATTAATGTTGACCAAGGAAAATAGGGGATGACCACTATTGATTCGAAGCTGGAGAAACTTATCAAGAATTCTATTAGTGGGCAAGATAATTGCTTCCTATGGGTTGGTAATGAAATTAACATCCTGAAAGAGGTTATCAAGGGTATCATTTATACGTTTATAGATAAACCTGAGCCAAGTAAAACTAATAAGCTGATCCAGATGAAACAAAAATTAACTGAAGATGTGGAGACAATGAAGACTGGCCATGAGAGTAGAATTGGTTATTTGGAATCAAGCGTGGAAGAAATAAAAGGGAACTTGAGGAAATTAGTGAACATTAGTAAGGAAGCCATGAGTAGAAGTGTAGAGGGCCTCAAGAAGGTTAATACCATGATTGCTATGCAGAAAGCTCAACCTTTATCTAGAATTCTGCCTCTGGAAACTAAAAAAAAGAAGAAATTACAGGGTTCGAGTGTGCAAGGTATGGGTTCTCAGACTATGAATGGCCCATATACTAGAACCAGAAGCAGGAATCAGGAGTAGGGTACCTCCAGGTTCATTATGGATGAGCTTGAAGACATAAATTGGGAGATGATCCAGAAGAACTCGGAATTGGTCCACTCTTTCCAGTAGGGTGCTCGTGTTTTGTTTTGTGCTTAGTTTGTTTTTTTGGAGTTTTTTTGACTTTGTGGGCTTGACCCTTGTTTCGTCTACTGGTTAGCTATTGGTTTTAGTCTGTTCTGTCTCTATTATTTGGTTGTAAAACTTTGGGTTTTGGGTCCTTGTAAAACCCGTTTACCTTAATCAAAAACATTTTATATTAAATAAATTATGTTTCCTTGGATCCCTTGTTTAATTTCCCATTTGGACACTCTTTCCCTCTAGTACAGGTCTATCTCTCCTGCTATCCCTAACACCTTGTACACTTATTTATACCCAACTCTTTCCTCCTATGTATCATACTTCTAGATCTCTCTCTCTCTCTCTCTCTCTCCCCCCCCCCCATTTTCCTTGCCCACACCCTCTCCCTATCCACTTTTCTCACTCTTGCCCCTCTCCCTTTACCTTTATCTCCCCTTCTCCCCCTCTCCCTTGCACACACCCTCTTCCTTGCCCACACCCTATCCTTTTCCCCTTATCTCCCTCTCCCTTTATTGATACTTCCATCTCTCCCCTCTTCCCCTCATTCTAATTACTCTCTCTCTAGATCCCTTTCCCCTTCTCTTCCTATCTCTCCCTCTTCATTTCCCCACACCTACTTACCTATCCTCCTATCCTTTTCCAACACCCTCTCCCTTTCCCCTTCTCTCCCTCCCTCTCTCCCCCTCTCCCTTGCCCATCATATCTCCCTTTACTGATACTTCCATCTCTCCCCTCTCTCCCTCCCC